>NC_058130.1:321019209-321116572 GCF_016433145.1 Gracilinanus agilis | reverse complement strand
GAGAGAGAGAGAGAGAGAGAGAGAGAGAGAGAGAGAGAGAGAGAGAGAGAGAGAGAAGATCCTAACTTAAAATCAAAGCAAACTTTTTGAATTTCTATTCAGGAAAATGGGACACTTCCCAGATAATCTTGAAAAGAAGCAATTTAAATAAGACTCAGAATCATTGAGCACTTTTTCAGTCTACTCTATAATCCTTTTGAGTTTCAGATAATCTATTTTTTTCTGATATGATATACTTTTCATATCATCATGTTTCTCTGCTTCCAGATCCTTGGAGCAAAAACTCTCTGTTCCCACTACCCTTTATAATTTTTTTTTCAAAATGGAGGCTGCCTGTCATAATTTCAGGATTTTTTCCCCCAGTGTGAGCAAAGCCTTACTTTGTTCTTATTTTAATAAATAAAATAAAATAAAAGCAGTCGGTCTCTTTGAAATGTTAAAACATCTGGATGGGGAGACATGGAATCTATTTCAGCATGTTTAGGGAGAAAAGGCCAGCCCACAAAATAAATCAGGGTCAAGTGCTTACAATTTCATGGATGATCATAAAGCAGCACAATTTATTAGTAAACCTTGTATTAAGCTGATGTGTTGTCATAGCCACTGCAGTTCATAAATTTTGTTTGAGACCTGGATACATACACAGGTTCAGCAAAACAGAGATTTATTCTAAAGACAAAGCATGGCAGGCCTTGAGCTCCTACCTTACTTCTCTAAGTTTCCCATGTTTCAAGTGAAATCAAGTCTTTGTTTAGTTCATTTTTCCAATTAATTCATGAAATTTTACCAACAGCAATTTGGAAACAAAAAGACGCCCACAATAAATTATTGAAAGGAAAATGCTTGCTAGTTTAATTGGAGAGCAGATGGTTGTCTCAAAGGGTCTTCTTACAGTGTTTCAATAGCACAGCAAGGAAAAGGGAGGCAGGTTGCAGTGTCCCCTAATGCTAACAAAAACAACCTGAAAGAGGGTAAACCCCAACATGATGGCAAAGCCAACCACTTTGGGCTTTAAATTGCTTTCTAAGTCTGCCTTATATATATATTATCCTGCTCCTTGAGGACAGTTGGTTTCATTTATATCTTTGCATCCATAGCACTTAGTACAGCAGCTGGTACACAGTAGGCTCTTAATAAGTACTTACTGATTGAGTGACCTGATGCCATATCTTTTAACCAGAAAAAAAAATCTCAGAGGACTTCTCTTTAAAGATGAAACCAAGAGACACCCACACTGACCACTGAGAAAAATCTAAGACCTTGACCTCATGGTGTAATATGCAGCCTGTGAGGCCATCAAGCCTAACACTTATCTTTTTCCACAGTTCCCACCTTAAAGGCCTTGAGAACTTTGCAAGTTACATAACTTACTGAAGGTCAGATAACAAATCTCAAGAAGGAATTTGAATGCCAAACCTCTCACTTTAGAGGGATTGGTATTTCCTCTCTCACCTGTTACCTTCTTGCTAACAATATTTTCCTTGCTCAGTTGTTTCAGTCATGTCATATTCCATGAATCCATTTGGGGCTTTCTTGAAAAAGTGGCTGGGATGGTTTGCCATTTCTATTTCCAGCTCATTTTATAGATGAAGAAACTGAGGCAAAAAGGGGTAAGTGACTTCCCCAGGCTGACACAGCTAGCAAGTGTCTAAGGCCAGATTTGAATTCATGAAGATGATCTTCCTGAGTTTGGACCCAGTACTCTATCTACTGTACCACCTAGCTCCCCAGTTGCTATCAATGCTATTTTGTAAATTCTTCACCAAGCCTCAATGTACTGAATACTTTCTAGTTCTTTACCACTAGTATATTGTCAATGCTCTATTTCAGTATTTCTTTTTCATTTCAATTTTCACAAGACCATCAAAAGTTATCCTTTTCTAAATACAATTTGATTGAGGGCAGCTGGGTAGCTCAGTGGATTGAGAGCCAGACCTAGAGACTGGAGGTCGTAGGTTCAAATCTGGCCTCAGACACTTCTCAGCTGTGTGACCCTGGGCAAGTCACTTGACCCCCATTGCCACCCTTAACACTCTTCCACCTATGAGCCAATACACAGAAGTTAAGGGTTTAAAAAAAAAAAGAACTTAATAAATACAATTTGATTGATAACTTCTTTTTTTTTTACATCATCTTCATTTTCTATTAAATCACATTTTTTCCTTCTCAGAGATCTATCATAATAATGAAGAATTAAGAAGGGGAAAAAGTAACTTTTGAGCTAAGTAAACCAAAACTTAGAAAAGGCTTGTTTTTATATGCAGAATTACATACCTGTAGTCCTAGGCTTCCATAAAGAAGAGAAGGAAATGTTTTCTCTTATCTCTTTTTTTGGAGCCAAGCTTCCATTATCTTTATTGTCCTTGTTGTATGTATTTTTTCCCCTTAGTTCTGCTTACTTCACATGGCATTAGTATATATAAACCATCTGTATTAAACATATTCAGTGCTTTTTATATACCATTAATATTCAGTTACATTTATATATCAAAACTCGTTCAGCCATTTCTCAAGCAAATAAGTTCTTGGCTATTATAGATAGCACTGCTATAAATATCCTTTCATTCTTTGTTTCCTTTCTTTTTTATTATCGTGAACCTCCTTAGAGTATATGCCTACCAGTGAGATGTCTGCATCAAAAGGTATGGACATTTCAATTACTTTCTTAGCATAATTCCAAATTGTTTTCCAGAAAGTTTGGATCAATTCATAACTTCATGCATAGTGCTCCATTTTCCATGGTACCTGTAACAATCATTATTCTTATCTTTTATCATCTTTGACAGTTTTCTGGGTATGAAGCAAAAATTCTGAGGAAGACAACTCAGAGTTGTTTTGATGTAGATTTTTCTATGATTAGTGATATCAAACATATTTTTATATGGTTTTTAATCATTTTAAAATCTTTGGAGAGCTATTTATATGCTCTGACCATTTGTTGATTGGTGATTAGATCACAAATATTTCTGTTGTCAGTATCTTGAATAACAGACACTGGTCAGAGTTATTTGATACAAAGATTTCTTTTTCCAGTCAACTTTTTACCTTTGTGTCCTAATTATATAAATTTTGTTGATGTAAAAAATTAATTTTGTGTAATTAAAAGTATTCTTCTATCTACATCTAGTTTAGTGAAGAATTTATCCATTTGCTGTATTTCTAAGAGATACCTGATGTATTTATCTCCTAATTATTTTGTGGCATGACTTTTAATATTGAGGTCCATTTTGAGGTAATTGCGTTATATAGTATAGGACATTTATATAAAGCACACTTTTGCCAGACTGCTTTCTAGTTTTTTAAAAGTAATTCTTGTCAATTAGAGAGTTTATCTCTAGGTAATTTATGTTTGGGGCTTATTAAAAAGTGGATTATTAAGTTTAATTATTTCTGATTCTTGCATAGCTTTCCCCTACCAATGTGCTTCTGTTTTTAAATGAATATCGTATAGTTTTGTTGATTTTTATTTAATAATATAATTTAAAGTATGGAAGTGGCATTACCTTTTTTTCCTTACTTTCTTCATTTTCTCTTGATATTCTAGATCTTTTGTTCTTTTAAATAAATCATGTTATTATTTGATATAGCATCATGAAACTTTCCCTTTATGCATTGATTGGACTAGCACTGAATGTGTTCTAAATTAATTTAGGAAGTATTGTCATTTTTATCATATCAGCATGGTCCTGATATGAGGACCATCCTTTCCAGATTCATCTTAAATAAAGGTTATTCTCTTATCTTTTTCAGATAACTAAATGGATGAAATTTTGTGTGATTTGGCAATAGATTTGTCCATTTTCTTCTCTGTTGACAAAGTAAAAGAAGTAGTAATGGTTTTGATATGCCTTTCTTCTTTTATATAACTCTAATTAAAATACCACCTGAAGCAAATATGATTCCTTTTGTATCTAGAATATGATTTATGTTGTAGCAATACCATGTTAAATATTTGGAATAAAAATTGGAAAGTTTAATTAAACCTCCATGGATGTTTTCTACACAGATGCCAATGTCAATCTTCTTCATGTATTGTCATCCCATCTAATCTGTTTGGGATGTAGTGGAGAACAGGACGGTCAGGTCCCACTTCATACCAACATAGTCTTGTTAAAGATAATGCCTTCTTTCTGAGATTACTTACAAGCTACTGTCCTTATACTTAGTATGTACATGCTTGTTAGCATGTTGCCTCCTCCATTAGACTGTGAATTCCTTAAGCAAAGGGACTTATTTATTTTGCCTTCTTTGTATCCCCAATGCTTGGCACATAGTAGTGAATGAATGAATGAATTTCCATTGATTGACTGACAGACAAAAAAAGTATCCAAGTAGATATCACAGAGACTGCCCTCAAGGCATAATTTACCTAGAGGAAAATCCAAAAAAGTTCATTCAATACCTGTTTGTTATTTTGTTAAACAGAATTTGGGATAAGCTAGATTTTTTTATTTCCTAGGAAACAAAATATTAGAAATAGAAATTTAGAAATGAGGTGGCAGAATTTTTGTAGGCACGCATATTGACAGCAGTCTAAAATGACAAGAACAACCTGATACCAAAAAAGACATCAAATCTATAAAAATTAATCATGATAATTTTAAAAATCCTTAACAGTCTTGGGTAAATGGCAAATCCTAAATAGTACTTGAGCCCCTTCCATACAACAGCACAGTAAATTAATTGAGACTATTAATCACTTAGAATCACATAGATAAGGTCAAATTAGGTCTCATGCAATATTATAAGATATTCTAGAACATTGGTACTTAAAGAATTAAGTTTTACTTTTCTGGAAAAATCATTTCTCTGGAACAATCAAGATGTCTCATAAATAGATTCATTATTCTATATTATGTTATTCTGATTGTAAACATTCCAATAACTGAATATTTTCAGTCTTCGTATGGCTTTTGAGCACATGTATAGCCTATACCTATAAGGAATGGTTCCCTGTTTGCTGTGGGATGGATAAAGGAGAATAGAAAGTAATCCAATGAGTATGTTACAGAGCAGCAGAATTAGATTTATTGATGTACAGATCTATTTCTTGACCCATTCTAATGAAGTTACAATACCAACTTGCATAGGTAGTGTTGTTTTTTTTTTTATAATGATATGGAGAGATATGAAATGGCAGAGAGGAAAAATTCTAAATGTAGAAGGAAGCTTGACAAAAACCTGAAGGCATTGAGAGGGAACTGTGAGGGAGGGATGTGACATATATATATATATATAATGAAGTAGGAAAAATTAGATTTTCTGAAATATTTCAAAGGTCAGGATAACTAAAATTTTTCAAGTTTGATGCCAAATTATACACTCTTCCACAGGGACAAATTCACTCTTTGCCAAATGGAAAGGTACCTGTTTCTTCTCTTAGATATAATGATAGAAACATTTATATGGGCCTCTGAGATCAGATCAACCACAATGCTCTGATTTTTTTTTCAGTAATTCCACAAATCCTGTTTATCTCCATATAACTTGAAGAAATTGCTCTAAGTAGAAAAGACCTCCAGCTCTGTCAGAAAACTGATTTTTCCTTTGTTTCATGTGTCCATGAAATTTGTTCTGAGCAGGCAATTCAGATATACTGTTATGAAAACATTTAATGGCCTTACAACTATCCTTCTTACTGATTTCTCCTTTGCATCTAAAATAAGATTAGCTGGTATAGAAATTCTCCAATACCTATCATAGACAAAATTCATTCTACTATCAACAAATTCTTGTAAGTTAGCTTTATTTTTTCGTTTTCCTTTCTTGCTCTCTGATGACACTTCTCTAGATTCCCTTCATAGAAGTACTTAAAATAACTGTATTTTTCCCATTCCAAACATCTTGATCATATCTCTTTCTTACACCTTTCAATCTCCACTTCCCAGGAAAACATATGCTTCGAGCTGCTTGATCCCTCAAATAGTCCATGTGACCCTCATCTCTTCTAGAAGGTTTCTAGTGTGAATGCTAGTGATTGCTGGGATCACATGACAGTTCCTGCTGAGAGCTTCAACACGTGCAAATTACCATTTGACCTCCATAGTGACACATTTGTCATAGCAATTTTCACTTGTGGTGAAATGAGTTAAACCATCTCAGAAGAAGGGACTTTAAGCAGTAATTTTTCATGCAAAAACTTTCCCATAGCTCTGCCACCGTGTATTACAGACTGGTACCTGGGCTTCAGCAATTTCTCTTTATGTTTTTTTTTTAATAAGAAGCACAATATTTCCATAACTCACATTTGGAATGGTTCCTGGTTCAGGGAAGCAAATTATTAAAACTGAGCATATGGAGGTCTTAAAGTAGAACCTTATGGAAGAAAAAGAAAAAACACAGATCATCAAGTCTATTTTGTAGCATTAAAAAATTAAATGCTTGCACAATCTTGGGGAATGAAGGCTCCTTCTTTAGAACATTTTTTTATCACACATTTGAGAATTTGTTGTATTGGGTAAGCTGATAAGTGCATTGAAAACTGTTACTGCTGATTCTTCTGTGATGATTTGATTCCATTGTCTTCATCTGCCTCTTGTAATTGTATTGTTCAGGAGGAGGGTTGAGGTTGTTAAGGAGAATTTTTAAAGGATGCTGAGTTTGCAATGATTGACTGTTCAAATGAAAGGTTATTAGAGAAAGATGGCAGGTTAGGCCTAACTGAAAAAAAGTGTCATTAGAGGAGGAGCTGGTGGGGAAAAATATGCATTGTCTGGAAGTCAGAAGGTGTTGCCCTACCCTTGGGTCTGCTCTTGACTCAAAGATGACCTCTTTTCAAGCTCTTTGTGGTAAAGGAAAAATGAACCTTAAAATGTGGCTTTGCTATGTGTCTTTCAGGGATGCAATACAGTGAATGAGATAATACTTAAAATGTATTGGATTGCTATGTGAGGTAGGGCTAGTAAGGAATTTTAGGATTTTGGAAACAGCCAAGTTTACTTTTAGAATAACCTTTCAGTTCATCCTTATGCCATCCTTTTGGACGTGTATTATTTTCCTTTTATAATTCCTATATTTATTGCTCTGTTACCTAAGAGATAACATATCGAAGGCAAGGACTATGTTCTTTGGATCTTCCATAGCATAGTCTTAGGAGCCACAGTTTGCCCTCTCATCTAACAGTGTTGCAAACTCAAATAGAAGCAAACCTATCTCTAAAGGGTACATACTGACTTTGAAAACCACAAATTAACATTATCCATGTTGCATTGTATTTTTTTTAACATTTCCCTGTTATATTTCCATCTAATTTAGTTCATATTCCAGCGTTTTGGCTGGCATGCTGGCAATTTGGTGCCTCTTCTTATTTCCTTCATTTTGTGAATTGGACAATTGAAGTTCAGAAGTGCATGATTATCTGCCTAGGTTCACCAAGGGTCACATTATTAATGGTAGAGCTACAGTGAAAACTCAAATCTTTAGTCTTCCATTTCAACATGTAATAATATAATGGGGAATTCATGGTAAACGAAAATTTGTCTGAAAAAGGTTGAGCAGTTTCAGTGGGTTGCAATTTCATATGAATGTGCAGTTTGATATGGCATCCAAAAAAATGAATGCAGTCTAGGATTTCATTAAGAAAGGCATAGAGCGGCAGCTGTGGGGCTCAGTGGACTGAGAACCAGGTCTAGAGATGGGAGGTCCTAAGTTGAAATCTGGCCTCAGGCACTTCCAAGTTATGTGACCCTGGGCAAGTCACTTAACCCCCATTGCTTAGTGCTTACCATTCTGCTGCCTTAGAACCAATACATAGTATTGATTTTAAGATGGAAGGTAAGGGCTTTTTTAAAAAAAAAGGAAGGTGTAGATTCTAGGAATAAGGAAATTGCAATTCCATTATGTTTTACCCTGTCAAATCAGCCAAGAAATTAATAATAATTAGACAGCTAGGGGGCAACTGGGTGGCTCAGTAGATTGAGAGTCAGGCCCAGAGATGGGAGTTCCTGGGTTCAAGTCTGACCTCAGATATTTCCTAGCTTTGTGACACTGGCCATGTCACTTAACCCCCATTGCCTAGCCCTTACTACTCTTCTGCCTTAGAATCAATACACAGTATTGATTCTAAGATGGAAGGTAAGGGTTTCAAAAAAATTAGGCAGCTAGGGTCAGTGAGGTGGCTCAATGCCCAAAAAGCCAGGTTTATAGATGGGAGCTCCTGGGTTTGAATATGGACTCAAATACTTCCTAGCTGTGTGACCCTGGACAAGGCATTTAACCTCAGTTTCTTAAGTCTTACTACTCTTCTGCCTTGGAACTGATACCTAGTGATTCTAAGATTGAAGATAAGAGTTTTTTTTTAATAGACAGACCATGATTTATGGGGTATTAATATCATTTGTGGGATCATAGGACTTAGAAAGATTAGATACATTAGAGATCACCTGGTCCAATCTATTCATCTGATGGATAAAGAAACTGAAGTACAGAGTGGTTAAGTCACTTAGCCAAGCCCACACAGATAGTAAGAAAGCTGGGGTTTGAACTCAGGTTCTCTGATTCTAAACCTGATGCTCTAAACTAGAGTAGTTCTTTCTCTGCAGCTGCTACAAAGGGAGGTATGGGATTTTCAGCTTGAAAATTCTGTGATAATTTCCTTTCCTAAGAGAGAAGCAGAAAACAATTGCTGAATGAAGGCTTTTTAGAGATCTCTGATATTTATTCATCTGATGATATTTATATTGAGGTCTTCTCATTTTTGATGTTATTTCTCTGATGATGACAGTTGATGAAACCGAATTGAGTAAGTTTTTTTTTCAATATTGAATGAATGTTGTGTGTCATCCTTTTAGTTGGAGGCAGTATCACTGTAGAGTTTGTGACTAAGTGATCCATTCTGCATCCAAAAGGTCATCTATAAAACAAGAAAGAATAAGATGTGAAGTTCAAGAGGGGCATCAAAGAAGAAAGCTGAGTGTAATGATACATTAGAAAAAATGTTTCAAGATGTTGACAAAATGGCAACATAGTGAATATTAGGAGACTGGAAAATGCTCCACACTCCATACAGCTGAGCTCAGTTTGGTGTTAATGGAGAAGGTCTAGATGTCAAAAAACATGCTTATTGGGAGTGCAATGTTTTTTCTTTACTTTTATCAGAGTAAACCACTATAGGATCAGGACTTTAAATAAATTTTATCATTCAAAGGGCCCTTTACCTCATACTTCAGCAGAATTGCTCTTTTCTTTAATTCAAATATCACTTATAGCTCAGAAACATTTAGTGACAGAGCAAAATGTAGAACAGCCTCGATGTTCCCTTTCTTAAAATGCCCAATAAGTCCTTGAGAGTTATATCTACAAGACACCAGCAAGGATTTTTCAGTCATGTGAAATCTAGTTAATGTACTTCTCTAGACGTGCAGATCCTCAGAGACCCTGAGAAGCATCTTCCCACTCACTTTTCCAAGCCTTCATAATGGAGCATGTCTTATTTTACTGCAATATTAGACAAGGAAGTGGCTATGAATAATAATGACTGACATTTATAAGATTGCTTTAAGTTTTATGAAGGGCTTTACATACATTATCTTGTTGCATTTGAGCCTTACAACAACCCATTTTATAGATAGGCAAACTGTGCCTCTTACAGGTTAAGACTCTTCCATGTTCATACCCTCTGGCAACGTCAGAGGCAATATTTTGAACCTAGCTTGTTTTCATTCACATCCATTCCTCTGTTCATCATACTACAATGTTCAATATAATAAAAATAGTAATAATAATAATAATAATAGACATTTATAGAATCCTTTGAAGTAAAAAAAAGCAGTTTTAAAAAGCAGTTTTACATATATTATCTCATTTGAGCCTGAAAAGGAGTTCAAACAATGCATTTACTGTAATTAGGGCAGTTTCTAGATACTCTGCTACAAAGGGAAAAGGCATGTGGAAGGTTTTAAATGACTATGTATTTGTTCAAAGGGTACCTCAAGAGGCTTTTCTTTTTCTTTTAAGGCATTTAAATAAGAAGACAAATTAAAAAGTACAAGAGAATTTTATAGCTAGGATTTGTCATCCTTAAGCCATGTACCTACATCCATGTGTTTTGTATAACAGAATACTTGTAGCATGTTCAAGAATTACATGGTCAATTAAGCACTTAAGTATCTAAAGCCTGGCTAAATTTTAATTGTAGATTTATAGCTCAAGGAACTAACCAGATGTGTACATCTTATTTTCCTTTAGTTAGGCATTAGTGGAATTCAACATTATTGCTGAATGTTTGATATTTTTCACATTTATTGATGACTCAGGAATCAAACATGGCTCACGATGAACTGAGCAAAATACTTCATATTTGGGAAAAGGAATATATGCATCTCTCTCTCTCTCTCTCTCTCTCTCTCTCTCTCTCTCTCTCTCTCTCTCTCTCTCTCTCTCTCCCTCCCTCCCTCTCTTCTCTCTTCTCTCTTCTCTCTTCTCTCTCTGTCTCTCTCTGTCTGTCTCTCTGTCTGTCTCTCTCTGTATGTGTTAAAGTTCAATGCTACAAAAATATATTTGAATAGATTTAAAAAATATGAATGAATTCAGTTTATGGACATAAGCCCATCAAAAATATATATTGAGTGCAGGAAATAGGCTTTGGATTTTGACCAGGAACAGAAATACAACTAATACAGGTCAACTAAGAGGAGACCACATTAAGTCCTCTTCCTTTGGTTAACTGACGATACAGCGTACAGACCAAATAATATCAGGAAGCTTAATTAACTCCAAAATAGGGGATTTGTGATTCATAGAAGAGAAATCCATACAGCTGGTGTAAGAAAAGGTTGTAGACAGGGAGATAAGTTTATGCAGCTACTTTCATTTGGCTATTCTATTAATGGGGTCCTTCCTTACATGACTGTAAACAAGTTATGATAATTAGTCAGATTAAACGTTTCATTCCTGTTCAAGTCAATCATATTGATTTTCATGATCAGAAAAAAAAATTAGAAAGTCAATGAGGAAATAAGACAATGCATGCACATTGGCTGAATTAAACTGAATTTAAAGGGAAGAACATAACCACAGGTGGAACTTCATCAAATATTTTCTTCAGGGCCAGCTGGGTGGCTCAGTGGATTGAGAGCCAGGACTAGGGACTGGAGGTCCTAGGTTCAAATTTGACCTCAGACACTTCCTAGCTGTGTGACCCTGGGTGAGTCACTTAACCCCCATTGCCTAGCCCTTACTGCTTTTCTGCCTTAACACCTATATACAGTATTGATTCTAAGACAGAAGGTAGGGGGGTAAAAAAAGTTTTTCTTCAAACAATTTATCCCTAACACTTAAAGAAACAATGATCATAATAATATAAACAATAACTTAAGATGGTTTAGAACATTTGAGTAAGAGAATTTTCCTTTGAATGAAATGATGCTTTTGTTATGGCTTTTATCTTGAAAATCCTTAAAGAAACCATTATATTTGTTATCAAGACTGATTCAGCCTCTGATATCCTGGAATTCTTTGAAAAATAATTAGGGATGTGTTAGCCATTTTGTAGTCTTTGAAGATCTCTCCTAAACTGAATAAGCTCATTAAAGTGTTTCACCAAAACTTCTTAGTTTTTAGCTAACTTTCTTAAATATGAAAGAAATAATTTATCTTTACTTGTGTATTTTAGAAACCTTTAGCCATATATTTCCTCTTATTACTTACTTCACTCGTAATTCATAAACTCTCAAGCTTAACTGTCTATTGCTAGTTCCATGGAAACAGATACACAGAAATATGCATGTATTAACCATTAAAGAGAATTAAAGAATGATTATATATGAACAGGGATACATATTATTCCTATCTACTTTTGTGCTTAAGTGCTACTATTTTTGGTATCTTTGGACCCATTCGTACTAAGAATATTCATATTGATATAATTTAATTCATTCATCAGTATATTAGTATACAATATATTATTATTGGAGGAAGAGCACACTAAAGCTACTAGAATACAAATTCATGTTTATAGATGATCTGAGAACAGGAATATTCTCCTCCATTTCCATGAATCCTCCGCTTTTTCAATGAAATGACTAATAGTTTTTTGTTGTTTTTTTTTTATCTTGTTTGTTTCATGAATTGCTATACCACCCCCAACCCCACCAAAACCACCACCTGGTAGTTAGTGCTCTCTGAATTTAGGTAGATCTTCAGGTGAATTGTTGGGCTGATGCTCGAAGTCTTTCCAGGTTGTAAGAATTTGTCAGAGATTGCAACTCACTGGCATAACCCTCAAAAGCCAATATCATGAGATTGGCAAAGAATTTTTCAGAATGAGTTTCTTACAGCTTTTTTTATTGAGAGAGCTAAACAATTTTCTTTTTACAAAATATATATACATATGTATTTTAATGGTTGATAAGAATGTCATCCTATTATCTCTAATAGACAATATAAAAAAGTAGAAAGAACATTGTACCCAGAACTATTACTTAATCAATGAGCATTTATTAAATGCCTGGTATATTCCACATGTTCCAAAGAGTACTGGGGCCAAATCTGAGTTAGAATCTCAACTTTGGCAATGGTTAGATTGAGATTGTGGGCAAATCCCTTAATCTCAGTGAGTCTAAGATTCCTTACTTGTCAAATGCATACAAATGATTGATACATACTCCAACTACTTAAAGTTATTTTAAGTATCATTAGGTTATGTATATAAAAAGCTTCACAAACCTTAAAGTGCTATATAAATTTCACTTATCCTCAGCATTTTCTATTAACAAAGATGAAGCTACTGATACAGCAAATCTAGGATGTTATTTTAAGTAGTGACAATGAATTGGTACTTAAAAAAAATAGTGTTAAACTTTGATTGTTTGCCACCAATCATATGTTTTCTGGAGAAAGGCAGTCTGGGTTAGGAAGACAGTCAGAGGTCACACAATAAAGAAAAGCTAACTAGATCATGTGGCCCAAGGTCTTGACCTTTGGTTTCATTAGCACCAAAATCTACCCCTACTTAACTAATCTCTGTCAGTAAATGTGATAAATACATACACAGAGCCAATTAACTTGTTAAACAACGAATTTCCTTTTATGGCTTTATCTTTAGGATGGAAATTATCTAGAAGATATAAGTGATTCTCTAGAAAATAATTTTACCCCACATGCCCCATAAGAGATTTGATAATTCCCTACAGAGATTGCTAGTGAAGATAGATATGCAGAGTAATTTTTCCCCACTCTGGAGAATTCTTTCTTAGATAATCTCTCTTCCAGTTCTTCCACTTCCAAAAGATTAACCCTTTTCCTTTTAACAGTATCCTGTGTTTGACATGAATGTTGTCAGTAGGCATCTATGCAATGTACAGAAAAGATATTCATTTATTGGGATATAATTCTTTCCTTTTTTTTCATTTTTTTATTGATTAATAATGAAAAATTTTCCATGGTTACAAGATTCATATTCTTTCCCTCCCTTCCTTCCTCCCCCCTCCCTAGCCAACGTGCAATTCCACTGGGTTTTACATGTGACATTGATAAAGACCTATTTCCATATTATTGATATTTGCACTAGGGTGAGAGTTTAGAGGTGGGATGTAATTCTTTTCTAAAACGATCTAATACTTCTTAAGCAATTATGATATGGCTATAAAATAAGCACGGATATAATGAAGGTGACCTTAAACATACTAGTTAGCAGAATTAATGATATGTATGGGGGGAGGATGAAAAATAAGAGCTCGTGAATGGAAAATGAATCATTAGGGCTAAGAAAATGCTGTTACATCAATATGTTTCTTCCACGTTTTTGCAGTGTATGATTTCAAGTGAACTAACTAAGTTCATGTTCTAAGATTCTTCAGAGGAATTAAGAAAAAAATTTGGTTATTTTGCAATGCATTGAAAAACAATACTGAATTTGATAAATGAGAAGTCTGGATTATTCATAGCAATAATGCAAACTGTAATCCCCTACTCTATCCTATCTACCCCTCCCCAATCCACCAAAATGGAGACTGAATGGGGACTGAACCCTTTTATTATCTCTGAATTGCCAGTGATTTAAATACAGCATTAGCCATTTTCCTAACCCTGCAACTACTGCTGGGTTATTTGCTGCAGAATTCTTCAATCTAAACAAAAATGAATTTTGCAAAAACTGATTTTTGATTAATTGGGGCTGTCTAAAAATAAAAATATGCCATGGTTACCATGGGTTTATCCTTCCCTCCTATGGGCCCTGTTCAATTCTTATTCTGTGCACCAAATTGTCATTATTATCCCCAATCTGCACTACTTTTCATAGTTGACTTTTAAAATATACACAGTTGCTTTCAATTGAAAAATTAGTCCCAATGTATAGAAGAGATGATTACATGCAATGTATATAAACGCTCATTGTGATTGATATAGGTTGATCCTATACCTTTGTAACACAAAGGTTGCCTTGAGGAATGGATACCATATGAGCCAAAGTTAAACTGTAAAGTCACTGGACACTCCCTATGTGCTTGTTGATGCATGATATCAAATGAATTTGGTGCCCAAGAGATACCTTAAATTTGCATTACAGGGTATTTTTTTTTATGCTTTGATTTTTACGTGCTGTCAAATTTTGCATTAATTTAAAAAATCCTTTCTCCCTCCCCCTTTAGTTAAGACTTGGAATAGCTGTGGTTTATCTTATGCAACCACTTTTCTCCTTATATTTCCAGGTGTTTGTTTACAGCATAATCTACTGATGAACTAGTTTCCTCTGATTATAAATTCATGGCTGTAGGAACAGGGCTTTTGGTAAGCAAACAGCTATATCCACACTGTGGAGTTCCTTAACTTCCTAATTTACAGTCTGCAAATTCTCCCAATCAATGTTTCAGTTCTAAGTAGCCTCAAGAAATAGGTTCTTTCTGTATATATGCCTACCTCTCCTCTATGCTATTCATTTTTCAACTTAGTTTTCTACTAGCTATAGTTAGTAGTGCCAGTCCTCAGAATTGTGGCTGTGGTCAAAATGATCAGTCAGTGGAACTGTGAAAAATGTAGACAAACCACTCAGGAAATTTTCTAATTAAGAAGAAAATGATCCCCAAATCCCATTTTAATTGAGAGACTGCTAGACTATGTCAAACCTTCCCTATGCCCCACCAAAAATCCAGTGTATATGGGAAAAATACTAATGAAGTGCTAGCACAGGGGTGGGCACAAAGAAAATATCATATATGGGAAATGTGATACTGAGTCCTGAAGACATATGCTATTTAATTTCTATTGCTCTGAATTTGAAGTGAAAATAGAATAATTCACTTGATATAGCAGATCATGGCTGGGTTAATTAATTCCATAGAGGGTGGCAATCATTATGGTCAGTGAGATAGATAGGGTTGCCCTGGGAGTTATCTTAATTTTGGTCCTGTTACCTGGTCTCTGTAGAGCTCGTAGTAAGAGAAAATGGAGTTTTGCCTACTATATTTATGCTAAATCCCAAGAACAACTTGTTTTTATGTTAGCACTAATATGATTGTGTTGTAATCAGTGGGGTTTTAAAAATTGTGTCTCAAAGGTTAATCTCTGTGATCATCATTTTACACTCACTCTTATTCTTATCAGTTATATTTAGTGGCAGATTGCAAGCTTTCCTTATTATCTTGTTAAATCAGTAGGTGAAAGCCTTTCAAGGCATCTCTTTTTAAACATCTTTTATTAATGCTAATATGCCAGATGGGACAAATTAAAATGGTTCTGTTCTTCATGCTGCCACTACCCACAATTTTACCACATCATTTGCTGGTTAAGGAAGCATATGAAAATGATAGGTAGAGTATACTGTTGTAAAAGTTCAGAAATTCTGAAATTCTTTGTCTAGGAAAAAGAAACACTTTTTTATTTGACTAGGAGAAAATGCCAATCCCCATTCCTAGGCAGAATTAACTAAAGTTAACAAAAACCTATAAAACATCTTGGAACCCAATTTCTGGATACGCTTCCCCTTTCACTCTTGCTTATATTTATGTCAAATATCAACTGAGTGCTAGCCAAGATGGTCACATAACCCTGTTGATCCCCAGGGTTGATTGCTCAGTGAAACAAGTTAATTTTGAACCCTTTACTCCTTGATTCCTCTGCATTACCATTTGAGAGATAAGCTTCTCTGGCTTGGCTTTTTCTTCCTGTTATACATGTGAGATCAGGTAAATGTATACAAAATACTTTGGAGGGTTATTTTTCAATTAATCAATTTCTTTAATATCTTTAAAAGTATCTGTTTAGCATAGTACCATCCTATACATCAACTACTGGCATTAACCCCATTGCATTTTGATTCTTTAGAGGAAGGACAGGGATGGCTGGTACTACTGATTTATTCATATAATCAATCAAATAATCCAACCATCAACCAATAAAATGAGTGAGTACCTACTGCACTTTCTTGTTCTTTTTCATCAAGTACCCGAGATGATTTTCTCTGACCCTTCCAACAAATCTCTCTCCTTCTGTCAAGACTTCTCCTTTCCTTTCTTTTCTTCTCTTGTAGCCATCAGTCAGTCTGATATTTGAGCAGAGAGTCATGGTGAACTGATGGTCACAAGCCTGATTTTATGTACAAACATACAAATATCTGATTATACACATGTTTGTGTGTATATATGTATAAACACATATTTGTGTGTATATATATAAATCTTTATATTTGTGAATAGTTAAATTTATAATTAACAAGAAAAAAAAGAGAAAAATCACTGTACCTGTCTGATTTTCAACTTTATTATCTACAAAATGAGGAAAATGAACTAGATGATCTTTAGGGAACTAATATTCTACAATGTTTTTTTACCCTAAATTCACAGCAAAAGAATTAATTTCAATTCTCAAGTCTAAGATTCTATGATCACCAACTTAGGAAAATGTTGGTCTAGAGTAGATATAAAGAAGAGAAAGAACAGATATCAATCAGAAATATTTTTTTAGTGAATTGATTGGCTGTCTGACTCTTAGAAAAAAGTTTTTCATTTTTAGTAGATATAATTGTTATGACTCCCATTTAAGTAAAGTTTGTTTCATTTAATCTAGTTATGCTATTTGATTTTTATTTTTTAACATTATTTCTTTAGTATAGATCACTCTTTTCATTTTTTTTTTTATTTTAAACCCTAAACTTCTGTGTATTGACTTATAGGTGGAAGAGTGGTAAGGGTAGGCAATGGGGGTCAAGTGACTTGCCCAGGGTCACACAGTTGGGAAGTGTCTGAAGCTAGATTTGAACCTAGGACCTCCCGTCTCTAGGCCTGGCTCTCAATCAACTGAGCTACCCAGCTGCCCCGAGATCACTCTTTTTAATTATTATTATTTTTAGAATATTTTTCCATGGTTACATGATTCATGTTCTTTCCCTTCCCCTCAAACTTCCCCTCCCTATAGCCAATGAGCAATTTCACTGTGTTTTATATGTATCATTGTAGTATAGATCACTCTTAATGAGAAAACTCCTTCAACTGAAGCAATGGATCAATGATGGTAGAGTCTGAAGAGAGATGACTGAACATACTGAGAGTTTAAATAAGTTATGTCAGAGTCACAAAGTCAAAATATGCCTGAGGCCAGACATGAACTTCTTGATTCTAAGACCAGCTCCCTTTACTCCACACTAACTCTCTAATTTGACTACCTTTTAAAGAATAACTTGGATAACATAAAGTTATAACATTATATAGACAAATTAAAGATCACTAATTAAGAATTTTAGTGGGGATTTGTTGAAATTAGCTATACATCTCCTTTATGTATGAATTTAATTTTAACGTTTAAAAAACAACTTTGCCTATTACCAGCTTAGAAGACTACGTTTTCCATATCCAACACAGAGCCTTGCACCTCATAGATGCTCAATAAATATTTGCTGCCTTGAATTGAATTGCATATGGAACCTAGTGACTATGAAAATCACTTACCATTAATATAATTGCATGTTAAAGTAGTCCTGAACTATGGGTAACTGCTAGAATTCAAGATTACGTTAGGATATGTCTATTTAAAATATATCTGCATTTTGCAAATTGTCCTTAACAATTTGTATTTTCATAAAAACAACATACAGTGTGGTTCAACTTCTGCCCTTGTAATTTTAAGGCTGCTTTCCCAACTCCACAGTCTGCTGAATCTCAATTCCTTCATAAAAAAAATTAAGAGGAAGAAATATAAGTGCTAGAAATATAACAAGAAATAAATCTGTGACTTGTGTCTATTGATAGGAGGAGGCACCATGACAAGGTGACTAACTGTGCATTCAAATAGAGGAAAGAGGAAATTAGGGGACAGTCCAGAAATAAAAGGATCAATAAAGATTTATTGAGCACTTTGCTTGGTGTGGAATAAAGTACAATACATACACTTTTGTAATAAAACATAAAAATGTCATGTGATATAACAATATAAAAAATATAGCAAAACATAATAATGTAGCATAACAACATAATATGATATGATATAAATAAATAGGGTCTCCTTTCAAAGGAGTTTATGATCTAATCCATAATCTAAGCATAAGATGGTATGAACTAGGCACTTGAAATCCCTTGAAATAGTCTAAAAATATGAAATTTAAAAATTTCTGGAAACAAGTACTCAAAATCTAAAGCATAAACAAACATTTAAATTCTTTTAATCATTTCCAAAAAATTCCAGGGAAAAGGAACTTATTTATGAGATCTATAAAATCTCCTAATTTGATGTAAACTTTTTGAGGGCAGGTATTATTTTATTTTTGTCTTTAAATCTCTACCATGTAGCACTGTGCTTCACAAGTAGTAGGTGCTTAATAAATTTTTGGTTTGTTTGATGCCACATTAGATGAAATTTAGACTAAACATCTTTATTATTCTTCCCTCCCCACCTTCTTTGCAAATAATTTGACTCGTATAAAACCTAAATGGTATGATTAATATTATTTTTCAGTGAATATCTCTATCATCTTACTTCTTATTTACCTACCCATCTATATACTTATCTTCCAAAGATATTTCAGGTTAAAGAATGAATTATATCTGTGGCCTACCTTAATTCAAATTATTACAGTATTTGGGGAAGTATTGTGGGTATTGTGGTACAAACAAAAGAGCACTTGGGAATTCAAATTAGGGGATTAAAATTCTGACTCTGGCCTTACCTTTCCTGATCAGGGACAAATCACTTCAGCTTTCTGATTGAAAGGATAATAATATATGTACTATGTTGTGGACAGATTTCTGAAAATAAAGTAAGACAATGTATAAAAAGTACCGTATAAATGCTATTATTAACTTTCTAAAGTCATAAAAATTGTATTTATTTCACAAAAATTGCATTATCAGTGGCTACCTTTTCCATTGTTGGCCAAATGGCTAGTTTGAACTTTTCCCCGTTGTTCCTCATATTAATCATTCTTAGAGAATTCAGAAATTTTCCTGAAGAAAAATGCAATTAAAAATTCACCTCACAAATACTGTTTTCAATTTAAAATCAAAAGAAAAATGATTAAAGAAAAGAACCTTTTTTTACTTATAATTCCAAATTATTTTCCAGAATGGACTTATTTACAGGTCAACTAGAAGTACATAAATATGCCTGTTTTTTCACCATTCTCTGTACATTTAAAAGATTCCTTTTTTGTGACATTTGCCCCTTTGAAAGATGTGAAGTAGAATCTCAGAATAATTTTAATTTGTATTTTTCTAATCAGTAGTAATTTGGAGCATTTTTTATGTTACTACAGCACTGTTAGGCCTATTCCCAAAAGAAATTTAAAAAAAATTTAAATATCCTATTGTCCTATCTGTATAAAAATATTTATAACTCTTCTTGAGTTGGCAAAGAATTAGAAATTAGGAGTATGTTCATCAGTTAAAGAATGCTTGAATAAATTGTGCAGTGTGAATGTGAGCATATACTATTATATAAGAAATGAAGGGGGAAAGATTGTTGAGTAGGGTATGAAGCTTTCTCATCCTCCTGAAACCTCCACAAACAACCAAAAATAATTTCATAAAATCAACACTAAAAGTGGGGAAAAAACAGATAGGGGTCAAGAGTAAACCTGAATAGCCAGTACAAGTAGGAAAGAAGGATTCTGACTTCCCTGGCCTCAGTCCCACCACTATAAGCCCTGAGAGCAGGAATAGGGCAAACAGAAGGAATTTAAAAGGCAACCTTAGAGGGCAGGATTAGCAACCTCAACTTGTCTGCTAAACCAGGGGAACCTGCAACCCTGAGTATTGCACTGGAATCCAAAAAATCCACAGTCAGCATGCCCTGGGAGCAGGTTTGCTACTGTAGCCTGGGTTCCAGAGACAATGGCTAGCCCAAAGCTGGGGATTGAAGGAGTGGAAAACTCAGAGTCTGAGGGCACCAGGACCTAAGGGCAGGAACTCAAGCCTCTTTGCTGACAAAGGAGGGAATTTAGAGGCCCAAGGAAGGCAGACTGGATACATGCTCTTGCTATGACTGTAGTACTAGGAAAGGAGCCCATTAGCGATTGTGTTTTCAGAGGGACTGAGTGACTCTCAGAAGAGTGGAGCCCATGCTCACTGTCCCGGGGGGAGACAGACTCGTTGGCAATTGCAGTGGCAGAACGGCCTGTAGGCTCTGTTGGAGCACCTCAGATTAATCACAGACTGGGGCTTGAGCATGGAACTATAAGTACACCTGACTCTGGACCATACAAATATCAATAACTAAATAGGACCCAGGAAAAAGGAAACACACACAAAAAATCTTGAAACCTGAGATAGCATATGTCAAAACAACAGGAACCCCAGAGTTTCAGAAAAAAAAAAAGCTAATTATTAAGTCTATTGTTCTGAGTGATAAAATTAAAAAAAGAAGAAAATAAAAATGAGTAAGCAAAGGAGAAAGAACCTAATAACTTATAGCTATTATGGGAGAGAGAAGACTTCTGCTCAAACTCAGAGGTCAGTGAAGTAAAAACACCTATTTCAAAAATAGCAAAGAAAACAATAAATGACCACAAACTCAAAAAGAATTTTGGAAGAGTTTTAAAAAGATCATAAATGAAAAAATTTTAAAAAATATAAGGAAAAATCACCAATGTATATGAATATAAAAATGCAAAACACAAGAAAATCAAGAAAATTATGAAAGAAAGATCATTTAAGTAAAAAAAGAGATCAAGAAACTTATGGAAGAAAATAATGTATTAAAAAGGTAGAATTGGACAAGGGGAAATTAGTGGTTTCCTAAGACAACAAGAAATAATAAACCAAAATAAAAAGTATGAAATAATAGAAGAGATTACAAAAAAAACTAATCACAAAACAACTGACCTGGAAAACATAGATCAAGAAGACACACTATAAGAATAGTTGGACTTCTGGAAAGTTAAAATAAGAAAAAAAGAATTTAAACACCAGACTATAAGAAATCAGCAAGGAAAATAGCCCAGAAATTCCGGAAATAAAAGGTAAACTAGAAATTGAAAGAAGTCACTGATTACAACTTCAAAGGGACCCATAGATGAAAATGCATAGGAATATCATTATTAAGTTTCATTGGCCGACACTAAGGAGAAAATACTACAAGCAACAGGAAAAAAAATAACAATTTAAATACCATGGAGGTACAATCAAAATTATACAAGACTTAACAGCCACAATATTAAAAGAATACAGGACAAGAAACAAAATATTTCATAGAGTAAAAGAATTGGGCTTACAACAAAGAATAACAATGCCAGCAAAGATGAGCATAATTCTAAAAAGAAAACAATGGCTATTTATTGAGCTAGTGGGAGCTTCAACTATTCTTGGAGAAAAACTAAGAACTCAGCAGAAAATTTGATCTATAAGAAACATACAACAGTAATCAAAGACTAATCATAGGCAACCCAAAGGGTAAAATTGTTTGATTCTTATACAGAAAAATGTCATCTATGGCCACTGAGAATGGCATTATTGCCTGGGTATTTTGAAAGGGTATGTGTGGATGGAAGGTTTGAGGTTGAGAGAATATAATCAAATGAACTAAAATTGTAATGGAACAGACCAGGAAGAGGCAGGGTGGTATAGCTATCTCTTTTGGAGGAGGAATAAATGGAGTAATAGTGATGGAGCTAGAAACAATGGGGTGGGAGTACCTGAATTCAGCTTTCGTTAGACCTAGGATAAAGAGAGAAGGGTAAAAATTTTCTTAACATACAGAGAAACAGGAGGGAAGAGAGATGGGTTAAGGGAGGTACTGAGGGAATGAAAGGAAGGATGGATTAAGAGAAAGGGGGTAAGAAAAGGGAAGGAAGGGAGGTAAGGAGTATATATCAAGAAGTATGGGGGAGGGGACAGCTGGGTAGCTCAGTGGATTGAGAGCCAGGCCTAGAGACGGGAGGTCCTAGGTTCAAATCTAGCTTCAGACACTTCCCCAGCTGTGTGACCCTGGACAAGTCACTTGGCCCCCATTGCCTACCCTTAGGCAATTCTTCGAGCCTTGGAGCCAATACACAGTATTGTCTCCAAGACAGAAGGTAAGGGTTTAAAAAAAAGAAGTATGGGGGTAAGGCTGGAAGATAAGAAAGGGGGTTTTGGAAAGATGAATAGAATAAGAATTAAAAGGTAAGGAGAAAAAAATAAGGGAGCAACCTTTTGAAAGGTGGACCAATTTGGAACTAGAAGGGCATTGGGAGAAGATAAGGGATGATTTTTGCAAAGGCATGTGAAACTGGTGAGGTAATAGTCAAAGGAAAATGGATATCCAAGGAGGTGGAAAAATGGTGGAAAAAAAGGAAGAGGGGCTCAGATAGTGAGGAGAAATGGAGTAAATGGAAATGCATAGCTAGTAACTATAACATAGAGTATAAATGAGATGAATTCTCTCATGAGAAAAAAATGGATAGCATAAAGGATTAAAAAGCAGGAATTTATGAAGTATTGTTTACAAGAAACACTGAAAATTATAGCCATGCATAGAGTGAAAGTGAAGGGCTAGAGAAGAATATAATATGCTTCAGCCAATCCAGAGCAGGCAGGAGTAGCAATCATGATCTCTTACAGACTTAGGGCTAAAACGGAAAGTATCAGAAGGGATGAATAGGTTAGCCACATTATGTTGGGGGGCAGGGTACTATGGATAATGAAGCATGATCAATATTGGAACCATATGCACCAAGTGTTTTAGCAACCAAATTTTTAAAGGAAAAAACTAAATGAGATATAGATGGAAATAGATAACAGAATGATAATAGAGGTGGACTTTAATTCTCCCCCTCTGAATAAGATAAATTTAATCAAAAAATAAAAAATGGAAGAAGTTAAGATGAATAGAGCCTTAGTTAAGTTAAATATGTCAGATATCTAGAAAGCTCACACAAACCTGTATAAGGTTAGTAGATATCTAAACTTGAGCATAAACATGATCAAAACGTAGTTTCTGGTGGGACAACAAAGATGTGGAGAGCACAGATATTCTGCAAAAATCTTACTTTAACACTTATCAAACTATGGAGGTATCATACATTCCTGAGAGGTTGTGGCATTGGAATGAAAGTTCCACTGGATATGACGAAGCTGGAAAGACATAGTTTTGGAAAAAGTATGGTCAAGGCAACAAATTGTGTCTGCTGCCTAAGGACCAATTTAGCTAAAAATCATCTTGGTAATACAGGTTAGTTGAGGAACAGACAAACTAAGTTGATGATGGAGAACATGGAGAAACAGGAATCATAGTACATTACTATAGCAGCTGTGAATTGTCAGATTTTAAAAAAATTTTTAAAGAAAAGTTGGAAATACATATTAAAAGTTGTTAAACTTTTCATGCTCAATGACTTAGAGATCCTGTCACTAGGATTTTAGCCCTGAAAGCGTTATTAAGAGGGTAGAAAGCTGTGTTTGCATGAAAATATCATGGAAGCTTTGTTTATAATGATAAAATAACTGGAAATAACAAAAAATACGATGATTAGGAGAAATGGTTGAATAGATAGATTGTGATATTTGAATTTAATGGATTGTACTATGTTATTAGAAATGACAAATGTAAACATAAAAAAACAAGGGAAACATATGAAGAGATGAAAAGAAAGGAAAAGAGAATAAAAATAATCGATACTATGAATACATTAAAAAAATAAAAATAGCCAAAAACTGAAGAGAAAAAAGTATCTAAGTAAAACAAATCCAAAGGAATTTCAGAAGTAGAGGATATTTATATTAGCACACATATAAGTTAAATATTTTTAAACAAATTGTAAACAAAGTGGAGTTTGTGGTCTAGCACAATTTTTTTTTTTACTTTTTTTTTTAAATTTTATTTTAAACCCTTAACTTCTGTGTATTGACTCATAGGTGGAAGAGTGGTAAGGGTGGGCAATGGGGGTCAAGTGACTTGCCCAGGGTCACACAGCTGGGAAGTGTCTGAGACCGGATTTGAACCTAGGACTTCCCGTCTCTAGGTCTGGCTCTCAATCCACTGAGCTACCCAGCTGCCCCTAGCACATAATTTTTTATGCCTTTGTTTATTTAAATGTTTTTTGTTGGTGGTTACAAAATATATAATAAAAAAAGAAAAAGAAGAGGAAATAGATAACCTCAAAAAGATATGGAAAGTCTTATGTGAACTGATCAGAATGATGTAAGCAGAACCAGAAAAATTATTTATATTATAATAGCAATACTATATAATGAACACATTTGAAGCCTTTTATAAACTAATGAAGAATGAAATAAACAGGAGAACAATTTATATGAATACAAGACTAAAAACAAATAACTTTTAAAGCCATAAAAGCTCATAATCATTGATGACCATTTGTTTTTCTAGAGGACTGATATGAAATATGCTATCCATTTCAGGGAGGTGATAGATTTAGGATATGGTATAAGACACATTTTTTTTTGTATATATACCCATTAAGGGAAATTTTGCTTGACTATATTTTCCTTTCTCCTTTTTTCTGCTGTGGTGGGGCAACATTTCCAAATGTTGAAGAGAGGGAAAACATATTTTTGTTAATTTTCTACAAAAATATATATGCAGAGGGATTGTGAAGGTTACATATATTTTCAGAAAAGGCCACTATATTGTTAATTTTACTTAATTGCTTTGCTTTTTTTCAAAAGACCTCTTATGAAGTGGGAGTAATCTATAAATGTTTGTAATGTAAAAACCAAACACATTAATAAATCTTTCTAAATATGGGAGAAAGGAAGAACAACCTTGGGTTAGTTAGCTAAGCATGTTGCTAAAGGCATCGATGTGTAAATTTATCCTTTAACTGGCCAATTTTTTTGAGGTAACTCTCAGCTTTATAGAGTTAGACTCCATCTCTAATTCTGGTAATCCTTCTAGCAAAAGAGTATTAATGATTATAAGGGCATATGGATGAGAGAATGTTGGAAGGCTTGATAAAGTAATCATACTGTGAGATTATAACTTCAGACCACCTAGACAGAAGGAAGCAATAGGCAAGGAATTCAAGGAATAGATCAAAAACTTAAACTTTAAAAAAACAACTTAAAAACTTTAAAAAATGGTTGAATAATACATCGTTGATAGTGGGTTTCAACTATGTAAGTATCTTTTGGAGACCTCTGACTGCCAGAAGTTAAGAAGTTAATTGTATTGGTAGTTATTATGTCAAGTGAGATAATAATTGTAAAGCATAAAGTACAAATAAATGTTAGATATTAATTGTTGTTGTTGTTAATATCATTCTTCAAATCATAAAGGAAGCAAAGAAAAAAATCTATTCTAGATCTGACTGACTACTCATCAGAGATTGATTACTAAAGAAAAAAAGGGGGAAATGACTTCTGAACTCTTTGAGAGTTCACAATAAAGGAGAAGAAATCTTTATATATTTGGCACTTGCCTTTGTTTTTGGAAAGTAAATTTCAATGAGTTTAGGGAGAGGATAAGTCTAAGACCTAATATTCTACAAAGGAAATGAATTCAAGAGAGTTATGACATTCTTAAGAATGAAATAGTGAAGGCACAAATAAAATAAAAATCTGACTAAAAAGACTAATTTTAGTACATCAGCAATTCCTAGATCAGCTTAAATGTTTTAAGACATACAGAAAATGAAAGCTAGAAGAATTAATGGAAGATATACCTAAAATCATGCCATCTTCCTGTAAGGATGATATCAGGATAAGTTGAGCCCAAGTTAATTTCTAAGGACAATAAAAAAATGACTTTTCATGAAACCTTCTATAACAGAATGTATCACAAATATTAGAAAAAAAAACAGTGAGTCCTAATAACTAGAAGGAATGTCATATAAGAATAAAAAGATAAGCCAGTTATTTTGGAAAAGGGTTTATCAACACCTACTCAAGTTCTTGCTTGCGAAACTCTTGTTTAGAAACATTTATGGTATGATGTCTATTACCTAAGTGCAAATAAAAATGTTTTTTCAATTCTCTTAATTATAGTAATAGTAATCATATTTATATAGTATTTTTAAGGTTTGTTAAGTACTTCATAAATATTCCCTTAGTCCTCAGAGCAACCTTTGAAGGCAAGTGCTATTATTATCCTAATTTTAAATAGCTAGTAAAAACCTGAAACTGGATTTGAACTTGGGTCTTTCTGATTCCAGATCCAGTACTCTATTCACTTACCACCTAGCTCACCAGGGAATTCTGGATCATTCTAGGTATGGTACCTCAGAAAAGTGAGTATTGATTGTATAGTAGATAGGACAACGGACTAGGAGTTGGGAAAACCTGGGCTCAAATGTAACCTCAGACACTTGTATGGGCTCTGTGATTCTCATTTTACCTAAAATCTTGCCTTGGCTTCCTTGCTTTAAAATGAAGGGATTGAGCTCAATAAATTCTTTGGCTCCTTCTACCTCTAAATCTATGTTGCCATGAAAGTGTATTTGGAGCACAAAGTTCATAAGACAACAAAAACAATCTATTTTAAAAGGAGAAATCAAAATTTTGAATGAAAAAGTGGGAGTTCCAAAGAAGTATGTATAAACCTCCTCATTTGCAGACCTGAATGCAAGGTATTCTCTGGTAGAAATACGAACCTAAATCTGACCTTTGTAACATGGAAAATTGCAGGGTGGAATTCATGCAAGATACAGGGTCAAGCCTCACCCAGAATTCTAGGGGACCCCCTCTAGAGAACTCTGGGTGAGGGGACAGTTGGAAAGGAGTTAAACAGTTGATTGCTGGGGGTTGAGGTGAGCAGGTCACTCTGCTTGCTTTTCCCTATTTGGGGTTTGCCTTGGTGGCCATAGTGGCAAAAACCATTGTGGTTTCTACTCAGGAGTTTGCCTGTCTGGTGGATTTAGACCTTCATTGCAATAGCATTTTGTTATTCATTTAGTTATTTAGATATTTGAAGTGACTATTATTAGCTTGGAGGGCCAGTTAGATATAAATAGATATACTCCCTCCTGGGGGGAGGAGGAGCACCTTCTGCCTAACAGTTCAGGGCTTCCTAGATCTTATTCAAAATCCTTGATACCCCTTTCCTGCCTTCCCTTCATCTTTATAAATATAAACTTAATCTTTTAGTAGCTGTGCCTGGGTATTTTGGGCATATTCACAACTGCCATTAAGCTTGGTTCCTGTCAGTTGCCAGCCAAAGAAGTCAGATCCTTCTTAGTCCTTAACATCAACATATCTAGCTTCTCCTATGTTCCTCAATCAAACCTGTGGGGAATATAAATTGAGGTGAACATCATTAGAGATTAGCTTTGCTGAGTCTTGTCAGAAGTTATTGCTCCTGTCTCCATTTTTAACTGAAAAGCAACTGCTGAGTGGGAGGGGTTTGAGAGCAAGGAGCACTTGCCCCTCCCCACTCACTCAAGCCCGTGTGTGTGTGTGTGTGTGTGTGTGTGTGTGTGTGTGTGTGTGTGTGTAGAGTGTCCTGTTGGTCCCTAGCGCAGGCCAGTCCATCAGCTTCCCAACTTCCCTGTTATCATAAACATAACACCTTTGCTTATTGTTCTCTGTCAGTTAGACTGTGGTTTGCTTCTCCTTTTCTAATATATCAATAATCATTTATTAAGTACTTACTATTTACCAATGGCTAGGCATTGTTTATATAAAGACAAAAATGAAAGAAGCTTTACCTTCAAGGAGCTTAGATTCTATCTGAAGCATTCTACTCTTCCTTTTTTGCTCTCTAGCCTTTTAGTCCCAAATCTCCAAAACTTTCGAATCCCATGGTGGCATCTATCTTGAGGCAAGGTGAAGGCCAAAGCATTCCCTTCATCTGTTTTTTCTTTTCCCTTTCTTTGTCTAGTCTCTCATTCTTACCACAGTTGATCTTTACCATGGCATCTATTCTTTCTTCTTCCAGGGCACTTAAATGGGAAATACAGAGGGCAATGGGAAATGTCAGCATGGGCTCTACTTGCAAAAGTTAGAAAGGAAAAGGCAACATTGATGACAGCTAGCTTTGAACAACTCAGCTTCCTGATTCTTATGGTATGTGTCACTTCAGTGCTTCAAGACTTTAAAGACCTTTGATTCTCTGTCCCTAATACAAATGATAACCTCTTTGTGACTTCCTAATGGATCTTACCAAGTTATTATGATTGTTAAATAAATTAAACACCCTGAAACCAACCTAGTAAAGAGACAAATCACTCTGTAAAATAAAAAAGGCAAAAGGGGTTCTCAAAAAAAAATAATGAATTGATGGAACCTCTGTCCTAAGTTCTCTAGCTCTTTAATGAAAATATTCTCAAGTTTTAGAAAGACTGACCCAGATGGGAATACTTGAAGAATTTACTGCACAATTGTCCAAATTAGCTCTATTCTGATTCTGCTTGCATCCATTCAATAATAATAATTACAACAACAATATTAATACTATTGCCACTAGAATGTATGTAACACTTTAAGGTTGGTAAAGTTTTTTGCATATATAAATGAGAGACTAGACAAAGAAAGGGAAAAGAAAAAACAGAAGGGAATGCTTTGGCCTTCATCTTGCCTCAAGATAGATGCCACCATGGGATTCAAAAGTTTTGGAGATTTGGGACTAAAAGGCTAGAGAGCAAAAAAAGGAATAGTAGAAAGCTTCAGATAGAATCTAAGCTCCCTGAAGGTAAAGCTTCTTTCATTTTTGTCTTTATATAAACAATGCCTAGCCATTAGTAAATAATAAGTGCTTGTGGAGTTGTTATTATCCTGATTTTACAGAGAAAGAAATTGAGGGTCAGAGAGCTTAAATTACATGTCCAAGATTATGTAGTTATTAAGGGTCTGAATTAGGATTCACTATATATCAAATAACTGAAGGTCTCATTTGGTCAATTCCAAGGGGAAATTCTCAAACATTTTTGTATACATATATGTAAAATACATATATATATATATATATATATATATATATATATATATATAAAATGTATGCACACATACATACGTGCTTCAGATTTGGTTTCCCTTAGGAGACAAGGGGAATTACTTATCCTTCCAGAGTAATGTCCCTGGTCTCATGACTCAGGACTGTAGATAGGGGCAAGGAAGAGGAAGTTCAATCGTTCAAGTCATTTCAGGTTTTACTTTGGCCACAAGTTCACCTCTACCATGTCCCAAGTGCTTAAGAAACACTGGAGTAGTTAGAGAGGAAAGTGCTTCAAAAGAAAGACAAGTTTCATCAGGAAGCATGAATCCAGGAAACTAATGTCCTTCAGCAGGAACTTTCCTTTCCTCCTTTATATAGATTTAGGATCCCCTGTCTAAGAGGTGATCATAGATGGAGAGCTTCTTCTCAGCTTAGTACTGGTCTTTAAGCTGTTCAGCAACCATATTGCTGTCTCTCCTTCAGTGGTGAAATGTGCTTCAGAAAGAGAGAGATATTTTCTAGGCCACTTCTCATCCTCTCTCTCCATCTCTAAGATGTGATTGAATTCAGGTCCTAGCAGCCACTGCCTCTTCCCTTTCTCCCCTCTTGAGAAAGTTCAGCTATTCCCTTCAATAGGATTCCTGTTACCTCTCCAACTCTCATCATCCTGTCAGGAGCTATCACCTTGCCCCTATTATCAACCTCCATCTCAGACCAATCCTACTTCCTTAAAGGAATACAAGAGCTTGCTTCTTTAAATTCTTACTTTGAAGCAAATTACTCATCTTTAGAAAAATCCTTATCCTGGGACTAACTCCTTATTAAAGTCTAAATAAAATATTGGAATTGAACCAAAGTATTTCTAATACCTTTTTTCATTTGAGCCTTGGAAAATAGGTTCTTTATTTTCATTTGCAATAAAGAATATCTTCCAAAAACAATAGGGAGTTTAAAAAAAAGAAGAATATACCCCAAAGAAATTGTTTCTTAAAATATAAAGTGAAATTTAAAAATATTATAAGTATTTAGGCTCATCAAATTTGAACAGGAGAGATAGATATTAAAGAATCTTCTAAACTCTGTCATTCAAAAGCTTCATTAGAAATGATATTTTAGCTATGGGGCTAGGAAAAAATATTACCCCTGTTTCAGACATTCTGAAATGACTTGCGGTAAGTTGTGTGCCCACAAAAACATTAATTTGGCAGGCAAATGATCACTGTGGTTCATATTACTATAAATTAGGAATGAATGTGTTGTAAAAATGAATATGCTAATTTATCCCAGAAGTTGATTATTATTCCTGCATTGATAGTGACTAAATCCTTTGCAATCACACATTAGGTTTTCCTTGAAAAATTAAATGGATGACAATCCCCTAACAGGACTATTTTATACATGAAATGTCTAAGGCACTAAAAGGGGCCTCATTGATTTGCCCAATAGAGGGTAAATGGGCTCAGATAGAGTTAAAGAGGCCACAGACCCATCCTGATTCACACTAGCTATGTAGGTCCTCCTGTCTTGGGGCAGGGTCATCCTGAAAGCAAGAGCAAAGCCTACATCATCTCATTGTCCACCAAAGGAACAGGAGGTTGATTCAAGGCATCTCTCATTTTAGTCAACCTGGCTGACTTTGTCCGAAAACATAATTAAAGACTTAAGTGGACACTAGACAGACTCATAGCTCCTCACCTCAGACCATTTCCTGTCTATGATCATGATGTCTACATGTTAAATATACACAGAGCCTTAAATGGTGCACCATCCATATTTATGCTTTCAAACGTGCTTACCACAGAGCGACTTTTATGCTAGGGATCCTCCTAGTCAAAGAGCGAACATAAAATGTAAAACATCTTACTGTGACAATACATACAACTTTGCTGGCCGCAAGCTGAAAAGACATGTCTTAATTAAGATAAAAATAGTAAATATTAAGCACATGTATGAGAATATATTAAATTAGTGACTTATTTATGCTTTTCAAATCTAGAAAAATGTTTAAAATGTTTCTCCAATTATGGTCAGCAAAGAAGAATCCTATAAATAAGACTACCCTTTGTTTTTGTCTATGAATATGCAGCATTTGACATGCTGTTAGCTTTTCTTTCTTCCAATATGTTTGCTTGCTTTATGGAGGCTGCTAGGACTCTCCAAGGGATGGATTGTAGAGCTAGGTAGCTATTGCCCTAATGTTGTCCTCACATCTTGACGGTTTTCCCAGTAATCTCACAAAACACTTTGCTTTGCATTTCTCTCATGAAATTGTTTGATTTTATAATTTGGTTTTCTATTTTGTTGCTTTCATATATTGTCAAGGAGGAAAGGTACCACTGGAATAGAAGGTGAGTTGCTCTTTTTATCAAGAGAAATGTTATATAGAATTCTTGAGTGTTGCCCTACTATTCAAAAAATAATCAAATCTCTAGAGGAAGATCTTAAGTGCATTGAGTCTCTTCTAAGGAGGATTAAGACAAGAACTTCCCAGAATGTGGAGTGAAGAAGATATGACTGTCATTGGAGAGTAAACACACCAGATATCCTGGAGCCAGTAAAACAGTTATCGGGATATGTTTTATCCTTTTACTATCTAGTAATTGTCCTGAACAGGAAGCCTCTTTATTTAAATGTTGTATCTTATGCTGTAATTAGCATAGCCCTCTCCATTTAGTTAGTCCTTAAGAGATGTTTGAAATGAAGCAAAGATTTCAGTCATAGTTGATATATGCTTCTCTCCCCAAGGCTTTGGTTAATCACACTAATACCAATAATCTACCACTTATGCAGTTCTTTTGAATAACACTATATGTGTTATCTCATTTGGTTCTCACAATAACCCTGTGAAACACCTACTATCTTTATTTTATAGATGAGGTAACTGAGGCTAAGACAAGTTGTGTTACATGTTCAGGGTCACACTCTCTGAAGTAGAATTTGAACTCGGGTCTTCTTGTTTGAAGGTACAGTTGTCTAGCTACTATGCCACTAGGTTAGCTATCCTTTATCCCCCACAATGACTATATAATGCCCAAACTCCCTAAATCCCTTGCCAGCACTGTACCCACATCTTCCTTACCCCCTTTCTTCACCTATTCCCCAGGGAATTTTAAGACATGATTGGGGAATGAAAAGAGATCTTCTTCTCAAAAAATTTGGAACTTCTTTATTCAAAAATAGAGGAATTAAAAACATTTATCTTGAATACTTATATGCTCACATGTGTACACACAGATACACACAACTATATTGTTTTAGTAAAAGAAATTTTTACCTTCACTTTGTATTTTCTTGTATCTCTTAGAATTTGATTTATAACCTCAGTACTCTAACAAACCTTTTCTTTCTAAGGTTATCAAAGATCTCTTAACTGTCAAATCCATGACCCTTTCTCTGATCCCATCATTTGTGACCTCTCTGAGCTTCTGGGCACTACTAATTTTCCCCATGTTCCTGGAAACTGTCTCTTCTCTTTGCTCCCTTGACAATGTTCTAACCTGGTTTAGAAATGGAAATCTATTTAACTGTATCTGGGTCTCCTCTCCCTTCTACATTCTCACTGACAGAGACTCCAAGTAAGGTATTTTATAGCAATTAATAAGATGACAGGGCAAAATTTTGAGCTGCATAGATGTGTCTTATTCTGAATGGCTAGAAAATAAAACTCTCTGATCTCAGTTTAACATTACCATCCTTTGGATATCTCCTCAAAATCCCCTTAAGCACAAACAAAACAGTTGGATATCAAGGCAAAGGTAGAACAATATGGCCTTGGGAGATGGATGTAGTATTCAGGAAATGAGAATAATTCTCTGGTGACAGGATTAGTCTTTGTGATGAGATATGAAAATTTGGATTAAACTTGATTTTTCCCCTTAAATGTAGGTGGTGGGTAAAGCTGCAGGGAGGGAGATACAAGTTATAAAATAGAAATTGTGGCCCATGACCTTAGGTTACCTGAATAAAACAATAAAGAAGAATATTATATAAAGCTTAACTAAGCCTTAAAAATAGAATTAAAATCAATTTTCAATTGAATAATATCAATCCTATTCCCTCTTCTGCATTTTGGTCCCACATCATCATATACCTGTTGGACATTGTTACCTCAAGATTCCATCAACATCTTAAATTTAACATATCCAAAATCATCCTTCCTACAAATTCTACTTCCACAAACTTCCCTATTTCTATTGAAGGCATCATCATTCTTCAGTTACTCAGTCTTTTTAGATGTCATAGGGAATAGATTCAGACTTGCATTTAGACATATCCTAGTTTGAATTCTGCTTTAGATCTTGTGTGTAATTAGCCAAGTAGTCAAGTCACTCAATCTCATTCAACCTCAATTCCCTCATCTGAAAAATGGGAATGATAATAGCATCTACTTCCCAGGGTAATTGTGAGGATCAAATAGTAGAATTTCCTCAAAGCGTTTAGTGAGCCTCATAGCACTGTAGGTGTTAAGCTATTACTATATTTGGCTTTGTTTGTTCTTGCTCTCACCTTCTCAAATCTAATCAACTGCCTAGTATTATTGACTTCATCCACCATCTTTTTCCTTGTCTCCATTGTCAGATCCACTTGAGATCAAAACCACATAGTAGATCATTTGAACTAATCCAGTTGTCTCTTATTTGTTCTCCCAGCTTTCACCTTTCAGTTCTTCAATGTATCATCTACGTTATTGACAAAATCATCACCCTAAGAAACTGGTCTGACCATGACACAGCCATGCTCAAAAAATGCTTTTGTGAGTCTCTGTTGTCCCTAGGATAAAATAAAAATTCTTTAGCATGACATTAGAAACCCTCTGCAACTTGGGTTCAGTTGACCTTTCTGGCATTATTTTACATGACTCTTTTTTTTACCCATTTTATGTTCCAGTTAATCTGACCTGCTAGATGTTTTCAAACTCAGCATTCCATCTCTGATCTCTCCACTTCTATGTCTTAGACTATCCTCCCCTCTCACCTCTACCTAATAGAATCTTTATAGTTTCCTAGAAGATTTACCTCCTTTCCCTATTCTCCACAGGCTTACCTGTGTCCTTTTCCTTCCAATTCCCTTCGCTAATGTTTTGTGCTTTCTCCCTCTTCAGGTTGCCTTGTATTTATAAATGTATTGTTCCCTCCCTCCCACCCCATACAGTAGAATATAAGCTTTCTGAAGTCAAGATCTATATTTCCTTAGTCTTTGTATTCCTCTTGCTTAAAAGTAAACCAAATGAGAATAAAATATTTAATATATTTGTCAAATTGATTTGAATAACAATTGCTGTTCATGGAGTATTTAAAAATGTACTCTATTATGAGGCCTAACTATACCTATATTGAAAGAATTGAAATAGATAAAGGAATATTACTAGGCACATCACTTTAGGATGGTAGAGATAGTCTGAGAACTTTTGGTTGGAGAGGAGGTAGATATCTTTCTATCTCACAGATGCCTGAACAATAAGAGAATGTAACCGTGTTGAGGGCAAGAAAAGCTTTTTTTGTTTGTTTGTTTTTTTAACCTAGCATCTATCATAGTTCCTGGCACATCACTACTTCTTTTTTTTAATGCTTATTGATAGGTTGGTTGATTGAATATCATTTTTGGAAACTGGGATGTAGCTTTCTGCGATACATCAAAGTTCCAATATATTCATTTATTGAATGTTTACTATGTGTAAGAGACAGTGCTGGGTAAGAGGTGCAAAGGGATGTTTTCCTGCTTGGGGGTAGGGTGTAGAAGTACATGCTGGTGGTTAGCCAAGAACAAGCCTGGGGTGAGGGGAATCACCTTCTGGGGAGATGGGTGGAGTTCAAGTCAGGAGCCCTGCAAGTCTAAACTAAAAGACCTGCCCATATTAGGGTAGTATCAGGATTTTTTTTAGAGCACTGAAATCTACAAGGCTAAAACAAAACCAAAAAGGGTAGGATGCACCAGTGGAAGGTCAGATATAAGGGTGGTATAGATTCAGTACATGGAGTTATCTGATTATTAGTGCCTAAGCAAGGTTTAGTTCTTTTATGGACTTGTTTTATGGGCTTCTTTCATCCTTGATCTTGACCTCAGGCACTAGTAAACTTTCTGACTCAGTCATACAGTGCTAAAGACAGTCTCTCTCTTGCAGTTCTTGCATACTGATGCTTTCTGTCATTATTTCCTCCTTTACCTCCTTAATGCCATCTCACTTGAAGAGGCTTTCCTCCTTAACAAGATAAACTCTACATGCTCTAGTGATCCCATCCATCCCTTCTCCTCCAGCATATTGCCTTATCTACAATTCCAACTCTCACTTATCTTTAATCTCTCCCTGTCTACTGGAAATTTAGCTACTTCCAAAAACATGCCCATGTGTTTCCTCAAAAAATCCTCACTTGATTCATCCAACCTCACTAGCTATGTTTTCATATCTTCCCTTCTTTTTGTGACTCAACTTCTTGAGGAGGCTGTTTACAATGGGTACCTCCACTTCCTTTCCTTTCACTCTCTACCTCATCATTCAACTGAGATTCTCTCTCCAGAGCTGATAATGATGTCTTAATTACCAAATGCTCTTTTCTCAGTTCTCTTCTTTCTTTACCTCTCTACAGCCATTGGCAATGTGTATCATTCTATTTTCCTTGATACTTTCTCCTTGACATTGTTCTCATCTGATTCTCCTCTGATCCATCTGATGGTTTCTTCTTTGTTTTGCTAACTACAGGGAGAAGTATTCTAAGCAAATCCTCAGCATGTGTTAGAACACTTCAGGAATTCTTAGTTCAGTAATGAACATATTAGAATAAAACAGCCCAGCACTAGGGTGAAGTAACAAGCATGGGTACTATGAAAGGAATCATTGTCGCCCAATATAGATATATATGAAAAATTGCTTCTACATAATAAAAAAATAAGTCCTTTAAAATAAGCCTCAAATCTATGATACATGTAAAACCCAGTGGAATTGTGCATCAGCTAAGGGAGTTAAGGAGGTTTGGGGAGACGGAAAGAACATGAAACATGTAAATATGGGAAAATATTCAAAATTAAAAAAAAAAAAGAAAAAAGAAGCCTCAAATTATAAATCATTCACAAACATATAATTATTCTTAGGATTATCTGAGAATTATCTGATTGCTAACATGCATGCTGCCTGGCATATAGCAACCATTATACATGCATGTTGATTGATTGTTTGATCAGTACCTGTTCTAACCTCAACAAGACTTGCCTCTTCTTGAGCACACCTGGCATTCTTCCTGGCTCCTCTTATGGATAGATAGCAGTTGGAGCTCTGGTGAACTCAGGTTCAATATGAGTCAGCAGCATCATGTGTGAGCTAAAATGGCTAATGTAATCTTGGTCTATATTAGGAAGAGCAGACTTGAGCTTCTGGAATACTGTGTTCTCCTTTGGGCACCAATAGTTGAATAACACATTGATATGCTGGATAGTGTACAGGTACAGAGAGGAGCAACTAGGACAGTGTAGAGTTTTGAGTCCTTGTGTCATCTGAGGATTGTTTTAAGGACCTGGCAAAGTTTAGCCTGAAGCAGACAAGACCCAGGAGGGAATTTGATAGTGTCTTCAAGCATCTGAAGTGCTGTTGTTTGAAGGAGATATAAGATTGTTTCTATCTGATCTTTTAATGTGGAACCAGGAGTGATGTGTAAAATCAAAATGAGGAAAATGTAGGCTTGATGTCATAAAAAGAAAAAGAAAAAGAAACTTTCTAATAATTAGAGCTATCTAAAAGCAGAATGGGTTGATGGCCTGCCTTGAAGGTGATATATTTCCCCTCCTTGGAGGGTTTTAAACAGAAACTAGATGACTATTTAATAGCTATATCATAGCAGGAATCCCTTGATGTTTGGTTGGATAAGAGTTCCTGAGTTCCCTTCCAACTCCTAAAAACTTAAGTTCTAATTTTTCACAGAAAGAAGGGATGGAAGAGGTTAAAAAAGGAGGAGAGGGAAAGTAGCAAGGTGAAGGAAAGTGAGGTCAAAGGACTGATAGATAGATGATGATGTTATGACTAAAAATTAATCTGGAGGCTTATTACCAGCTTTATAATCATTTATTAGTAAAGAGAGAGAAATAGAAGTGGGTATTTAGCTTTTCTAACTTTAGGGAAAGATCCATTCTCCCATTTCAACTGGATGGCAGAGGCCTCTGCTTGCCAGAGATGGTCTCTTAAGATAATAAGTAGAGAGAAAAATTGCCAGCCCATGGAGCCAGGTACAGTGGTAAGGAGGACTGTCTCTACCTTACTCATTCATTTTAAAATCCACTTCTTCCTACTTCTGTGGTGTCCTTGCACTCACTCTGGCCTGTTGATGCCAAGAATACCCATCCTGACAGGAACCCAAGAGCCTGGCTGTCAGACACAGCAGGTGACTCTGTGACTCCTATATCCCACCACTAGGTGTGTGGGATCCAAGTCCTTTCAATAAATTACTTCACACAGTAGAGAGATTGATAGGTAAGAGAGTAATACATGACAGACAGATTAATGAAAGAGACAGACAGACATGGGGAGAGAGAGAGAGAGAGAGAGAGAGAGAGAGAGAGAGAGAGAGAGAGAGAGAGAGAGAGAGAGAAGATAAGTGGAGTATTTATTAAGAGTTTGCAATATACCAGGCAAGGTGATAAGTTTTGGAAATATACATCCAAGCAAGGCAGACCCCACCAGTGAGCATCCTATATCCTAATAAAGGAAAATGATCTATAAAGGGAAATTGGTATGGGGAGGAAAAGGGGATGGTATTTATGGAGCATGGGAAGGCAGCTGGTGAGGAGGAGTGTGGAATTCTAGTGATGAGTGAAGTGAAACATGGCTGGAGCCTCTGGAAGTGATAGAGGGGTGAGGGGAAGAACCAGGATGAGGATCAGAGAAAGGAAAAGATGAAGCTCACGTTCTCCTTCAGATATCCCCTCTCATCTCTACCTCCATAGAGGTAACAGAAGGGAGTCTGACCTCAATTAAGAGCAAAAGGTTGATGGTCTATGTCCATGATAAAAAGCTGACATCCTCCTCCACCCACTAGCTGTGACCTTCTAGGGAACATTTCTGTGGTAGCAAGAACTATGTAGGGGGAAGGCAGGTTCTGCTATTATCCGCATCCTCATTCAAATAGCCAGAACTTTTGAGCTGTTAAATATGACCTTGCAAGGGGTAATGTAGCTTAGCACACAGCTATAAGTTATTAGTTATTAAGTGTGATATTATTAAGCATGGTGGGGAGTCAAAAACACTACATAGCTCTATAGCACATTAAATTAATGACTAAATAAAGGATGATTTGAGGGGAGAGAGAGAGCCCTAATGTCTCTGAAGATCAGGAAGGGATTCTTTTACCAAATGGCACCAAAGGTGAACCTCAAAGGAAAATCAGAATTCAATTTGGCATACTTTCTAGCCAATCACCCTGAGATTCTTACTACCTGAAGACCCATGATGACCTGCTCCTCCCTATCTTGACAGGTATACTCATTAATGGATTAAAGATCTGTATCTCCACATTAGATTTTCAAAAACCCAGACTTGAGGCCCTAGGAATGTTAACCTTCTCATCTTTGTGAGTCCACTTCAGGACTCAGATCAGCTGTTTGATGACCAATTATGTCACTTTTATAGCTATATACTTCAACTTGCCTGTCTCCCCAGAAAATACTTCCCCCTGGTTATCATCCTTCAAGATATATTGTTTCCTCTGTTAGAATATAATCTCCTTGAAAGTAGGTATTGTCCTTAGCACAGTATCTGGTAAAAAGGAAGTGCTTAATAAATTTTTTTTCAATTCATTGATTTATTCCTTCACAGAGAGCATGTACAATGTAACTAAGGCAAAAAATGGATTTCTAAATTTTAGAAACATTAGGAGGAGCAGTTGGGATGAAATGCAGTCATGTGAAAAGAAGAATGACTTAAAATATACATTATGAAGGTACTTGAAAATTTTATATGTACACATCTTATTCTAGCTACGTGATAATGTCTTTCTAGAAAGTCAAAAGGTCCTAAATATTATATATACACAGAGATACATACATATACATGCTTGAAGGGAAGCCGGGGTATCCATCTTGGAGGAAGGTGTAACTTCAAAACAAGTCCCTTCCTGTGAAATTAACTAAACCTGTTGTTAATTTCAGTTTAGTCTATTTCCCTCAGCCCGTGTTTAAGTCTGAGTCCTGGTCTATAAGCCCTGCTGTATTTGCCTGTTAGATTAATTCTCCCTCTCCCTGAAGATCTTATTCCTTCAGTGTTAAACTCCTGATTTCAGCCCTATTATATCCTGAATCTCCTTATTCCAGCCTACCTGTAGCCTAATTACTCACTTAGCAAGTCTCTGACAACCTCCTTCCAAAATTCCCTTATCCCACACACCTTTCCTCAAATTATCCCCATTACAATAAACACATATATACATTATAGAATCCCAATAAATATATATTTATGTATACACATACATATATCGGGATCAAGTGTCTGTCTATATAAGTATATATGCATATACATATAGAAATCCATTATATACATATATGTTTATACTATATTAGAATTAATGCTCTTTATATACTATATGCAAACATACATATACATCATATACCCATTATATACATATACATATACATATACATATATATTACATATATATATATATAAAACATACATACACATCTGTCTTTGGATATATTTTTTTCAATATGGAATTCCTTCCCTTGATTTCAAATCAGAATTTAATAATAAATGAGAGCCTCAGAAACTTACTGGAGATTTAGGTGACAGTGTAAGTTTAAGTAACTTGTTCATGGTCACACAGCTAATATTACCAATAGGATTCAAACTTCAGAATTTCTGAATGCATGACTAATTCTAAATCTAAATCATTCCAATCCAGCAATCATTTCTTAGGCCCTACTGTCTATCAGGTACCAGAAACAAAAATATTTTTTTAATTAAAAAAATTTAAATGTCCATCTCATAATAGAGCAATAACAACTGCTATATAATTAGTGTGGTAAAAATTGTATATAAAGTAATAAAATAATTTTTAAAAATTTAAAAACTGAAAACATAAGGCAATAATTTGGCTTAACATAGGAAGTAAATGCAGCCTAAAATATACAGCATACAGTTTGAAATAAGAGCAAAGTTTTATGGTAGACTTATTAAGTAAAAGAATTAATGGTTGAAGAGAATCCCTGAAGGAAAAAATAAAACATACCTGGTCATCTACATGTCTTCAAGAAGTCAAACTAATCAATAAAAATATATTCTATTAAATGAAAAACAGAAATTTCACAAATCAATCATATACTGAACAAATGGGTTATCAGGGGAGATAAATGAAGCTAGTTTCTATGCAAAACTCAAAATCAATAGGGCCAGTGTGTGATTTAAATATCAAGGAGACACCAACCCCAGGAAGATATACCCAATGTATGTGACAACTATGAACCTTTGCCATTATTTTTTCTTGCAAAAAAACTAGGTCTCTCTTTCCCCCACCTTCTCATCATCATCTCTCTCTCTCTCTCTCTCTCTCTCTCTCTCCCCCCCCATCTCTCTCTCTCTCCCTCTCTCTCATTCTGTGTCTCTGTGTCTCTTTGTCTCTGTCTGTCTGTCTCTCCTGATCTTATCTAATATTACGCTTTTCCGGAAGGCCAGACCAAAAGCTGGCACTTGGAGGCCCAGGTGTGAGGGGCCTTGGAGTTAAAGGACCTGGTTAAGTTTGAAGACCTTCTAGGTAGACTGCTCATTATTTCTCTCTCTCTTTCTTTTACAAATACACAGTTTTAAATTTAACATAAGTATCCAAGATTAATTTTAATTATAACTCCAGGTAATAACTGTAATCATTAACATTTGTTCACTACTAGTGTTAATGTATACTTTTGGATTGGCAAAATTAACCATAATAGATTTTGGAAAACACTCTTATCTAAAACTCATAGACTATATTAACAAAACACAAGGCCTGTCATTCTAATGCAGCTATTAAAAAAGAAAGAATAAAACTTCCTTAGAACACAAAATAAATAGATGAAAACCTATAGAAATATTTTTGGAATAAGAAGATTAAGAATTCACTTAGCAATAGGAAAGGCTGATTATATATGTATGCCACTGGATTTGTTTAATCTTAATATAAAGACTTTCCCTTTGTATATATAGTCTATGAAATATCTAAGATTTAAGAATGGAATTAAAAGGCAATATTATTTTGGATATTTCCCAATTCATGGGCAATATCCACATGAACTAAACCAACAATAAATTGACAAAATAATATTGAATAAATGACTCAATCACATGGATTTGTTTTAAGAAAAACAAATTTATGACAGTGATAAAGGGTAATATTACCAGAAATCACAAAAAGATTGCCATTAAGAAGATTGACCAAATTAATCAATGAAGATGTTAAATATTAAATTAAATATTCACAAAATATTACCCCAGGTTAAAATATTTATTAGCTTCTGACTTCTTAGAAAGACATATTAAAATGACTAGAATAATCTATCCCTCCCCTGAATGACCCTCTATTTATTCCATACATATTTTACATATACTTAAGAAGCCTGCTTTTTGAGACTCTTCCATTGCATTCACAAATTTTAGGTTTCCAGATGATGACTGTTATTATTAGGTTCTAGGGTACCTTGTAGAACTCCTAGAACTTTATAGCTCCCAGGCTTTAAACTTATTGATAGCTTAACTCTTGATTTTTAGAATTTGCTTTTACATGAATCCCTGGCTGACTATTTTTTTTTTTGCTTCCAGAATTCTAGGCTTTTGAAGCTGCTTCTTGACTCAAATGCCTGCAAAGGGCTTTTAAACTCTGTTGAATGTGGTCATACTTTAACACCTTGTTATCTGTCCTTGGCTCTGTTAGCATATCCTTCCCCTATTTAGTTTGGGACTTCAATATTTGTGATAATTTTCTGTGATTACATACTCAGTTTGGGGTAAATAAGTTTAGTCAGAGACTTATATAGCTATATATCCTCCCCTGCCTACCTAGTTGTATATAAGCTCCTTGAAAGTTTAATATTATTTTTGTCTTCATATTCTTAGTGCCATCGCTAGTATAAGTACATAGTAAGCTTTTAATAAATATTTGTTGAATATTGAATATTAAACTAATAGAGGACAAATCTCTGTATTGCACATATGGACCCCCAAATATTCTTTAGAATTTAACAAATTCTACTGAAACCAGAGAATTACCATAAACAAAAATGTTGCCCACAATGGCCTGGATATTGCATTTCATATTATAGCATAGATCCATAAGAATTTAAGAACAATGTTTTTAGTAGAGGTCTCCACATGGTATACTTGCAATATCCAAACCAAATGGAATGAAAAGCTTTCAAAATATAATGATCTATAGTAAGAAATGAAAACCATGTGGGAACAGGATGAAATACTTATCAGCTCTGTCATCCCAGTCTACTACTGGCATTGTGCAGGGGATGCTCTCAGTGAGTTTACATTCCAAAACTTTTATTCTTCTATCTTGATAGGGGTCTATCTGTCCTGTCATCACTACTCACAACACTCTGGACCTTGCCATTAGCTATGATACTTTTGCTACCTATATACTTTGTGGTCTTTACAAATGCCATATACAGAATGAATATGAAGCCTCTTTTATGTTTCTTTTTCTCCTTCAAATAGAATATGAGCTCTTTAAAGGCACAGAATACTCAGTTTTCTTTTCATATCCTCAGTGCTTAGCACATAGTAAGCACTTAATAAATGTTTTTTTATTTCATTATTCAGTTTCAGAAAGCAATCATTTTAACCCCTTATGCAACAGTCAACAGAACATTAAATGCAAAGGAATAACAGCAGGATAGGATTTGATCCAGGGTCCTTACATCTGGACTTAATTGAAAGAAATGAGAAGAGTAAGAGTGATGATAATTATAACTACTCATTTGTATAGTAATTTAAAGTTTTGAAAATATTTATGCTATGCTTCTTTGATCCTCACTAGGGAGTATGTGCTGCTATTATGCCCTTTTTACAAATCTGATATTGGAGAGGTTATGTGACTTGCTCCAAGTCATGCAGCTAGTAAGTGTCTGAGGCAGAAATTTAACCCAGGTCTTTCTTAACTGCAAATGTAACACTTTAGTCACTATGTCATGCTCAAGAAAAGTCGCGTGATAGAGCTTCTTGAATGCAAAACTAAGAAATTTTTACAGTATCAAATGGGAAAAAGGGGGCCATAGAAGTTTTAGAATAATGGATTGACAAGGAAAACAGTGGTTTAGGAGGCTATGTTGATATCTCTGTATAGCTGAACTGCATTTGTATAGCAATAGAAACTTCAAAAAACTTGTAGTCAATCTCAAGCATGACTCTCCTCGTAATACAAAGAACAGGTCATAAAGGTATTTCATTTCCTGATTGCTTTTTGCTACTAGCCAGGACTCAATAAAGTACTTAATCTTTTCTATCAGTGTAGATTTCTGTGTTTCTCAAAGATATCCAGGCATCCAGTTTCTCATTTTATACTTAACGAACCTCAGAAGTCAGTACAAGAAGTTTTAGCTGCATTTTACAGTTAAGGAAATTGAAGTTCACTTTCCATTCATTCATTCTCCATTCTTTTATGTACCAATTTATTTCCCAATCCCATTTTGGTCTTTTGTGACTCTGTGTGTGTGTGTGTGTGTGTGTTTACATATCTATATCAGCATCTACATATATATGTATATACATATTACGCACACACATATATGTGTAGGTAGGACTAGCATCACCGAAGTGAGGTTTGCTGAGCTCTTTTCAGGATTGCTCATCTACCTTTGGTGTCCACCTTTTGTTCAACTCTCATCTGTAGCTGGACCCCAATAAAACACCAATAGGCTTCAAATCAATTGATGAAGTAGAAGGATGTCTACCCTAACCATGTGAAAACTTCCCCTGGCAAAATTAGTATATAAAAATAATTTGATCCCATAGCCATAAAGGTGACTGAAGCAGGTGCTTAAAGTTTGCTCAGACATAGAAGATGCTAAGGTCCTCCATTGCATCCTGGGCCATTGCTAGTTGTCCTGACTTTTTTCTTGACATGGATGACTCTGGAAGAAGGAGAGAGGCTCATGACTTAGTACAACTCTGCCTCACCCATTACATGATGTCATTAGTTCTCTTTGAAAATGAAAGATGAACAACTATTAGCAAAAAGAGTAGTCTAAGGTTACCCGACTGAACAGTGGAATTACATTATCTGAAGTGATGATCTCAGGTTATCTTGTTCTAGATGAGGTATCTAGATACATGATCTTTGTCCCTTCCATTAACAAAGGTCTATTTAATTTATGTCAAGTATAACCCAGCTTCACTCCAACAGGCTTAGGTTGTGTGTGGAAATTTGAGATAGGTGGCTTTTGGCTAAAGATAAAACAGTAAAAGTCCTGGTGTGGCTCCATTGCTTTGACAGTAATTGATGTGGATTAGAGCAAACTATTACTTGGTTCCATAAAGTTAAAAAAAAAAAAAGAGTCTTTAGAAGCATCTGACTTTTGCTTCCCTGGACAAAAAGTTTACTATGATATTTGTGATATGTGTGTTTGTGTGTGTATGCACATGTGTGTGCATATGTGTATATGTTTCTCTGTGTGCCTTTTGTTTTCCCACTATATTTAATTTATTATTTTTTTGAAACATGCTTTTCTTTTTAAATTTTGTTCAAAATTCTCTCTATCCCTCCAATTCCCTCCCCTACTCACTGAGAAAGCAAGAAACATATTAATTCCCTACTATATTTAAAGGAACTTTTTTTTTTCTTTTGCCTTAGCTTCTACCCCCTGCAACATTTAACACCAGAATGTATGTGAACTTACATCACTGAACGATGATTACTATGAAACATGGCAGAAATCATTCTGAATTTTGGCAGCTCACATAAACCAAATTATGAGGAATAAAGATTTCTGAGCTGTATCACCCCCAGCTTCTAGAGTGTGAAATGGAGGCTAATTGTTTTATTCCTTTCTATATTGATTATGGTGGAAAGTCTAATTGCTTTAGACAGACATAATATATATATATGTAAGGTGCTGGACTACTGGGATATTATAGTTGTACTTGTTGCAAACCCTGCTCTAATTAAGGATTTGTTAACACTTGAATAATAAACCCCCTTTTTCAAGGGCTTATAACTAAGCATTAAAAATTCATTCTCAGCTGCAACTTGCCATTCATGGTCTCAGCCAGGAAGCAATTTTCTTTTACAAATTTTGAAAAAAAAAGTCTTCTTTTGTATAGCTTTTTAACTAATCTTTCATCAAAATAACAAAGTTTTGTGTTTTCCTCACAAAAGGAAAACAACAGAAACAAAAACATTAAAACAATTGTCATTGACCTTGATATCTTTTCCTGGAAGTGTTTTTTGACTCTAATATTCTGGCAAATACCTATCCTCTTACATCCTCTTTACTGCCAAACTTCTACAAAGAACAAACTACACTGATTTCTCCCTCTGTCCCCTTTAATCTGACTTCTTTATCAATATATCTCTTTTCAAGTTCACCAATAGCCTCTTCATTGCCAAAACCTGGGGCTTTTCCTAAGCCCTCACCCTCCTCAGTCTATCTGTATTGTTTGACACTATTGGTCACTTGCTTCTTTTGATGCACCTTCTTCCTCATATGATTGTTCATTCTCTGTCCACTTTACCCATTACTTTTTCTTCTTCACCCTCTTTATATATGTTCATTTTTTTCCAGATTAGGAAGATGATCTTCTCTTCTCTTAGTAATTTCTCCCTAAGAAATGCCATCTAATCTCATATTTTCAAGCATTACTGGTATGTAAATAACTGGCACATCTATACAGCCCTCATCTTTTCCCTTTACTTCAGTCTCACATATACTCTTTTTTTTTAACTAGCTATTTTTGTTTCAGTGTTCCACTGACACCTCAAACTTGTTCATCTCTCTCCTTTCAAAACATGCTTGTCTTCCCAATTTCTCTTTTTCTGCTGATAGCCTGATTGTCCTTCTGGTCACCTAGCCTTTTAAAGTAAAATTTGGTTTGACCCTTCTCTTTCCCTTTCTCTCCTTCTATCCAGTTTCCAAGTCTTGCCAATTCTTTCCATCAAATATTTGTTCTCTCTATCCTCTTCTCTGTCTCTCTGCCTGTGTGTCTGTCTCTATCTCTGTCTCTGTCTTTCTGTCTCTGTCTGTCTGTCTCTCTCTCACACACACACCAACACACATACACATACATACACATGCACACATACTTTAGTGGCATTTTTGTTCAGGGAAACAAAAAACAGATGTTGGTAAGTCATTTTCTCCCTTCATTATGGAACCAAGTTATGGTTTTAAGTAAAGGGTATAGTGAGTTCAAATCCAACTTTAGATATTGACTAGCTATCTGATTCTAGGTAAGTCATAACTTCTGTCTGCCTTAACTTCCTCATCCATAAAATAAGGATAATAGCACATCTTTCCCAAAGTTGTTGTGAGGAAAAAAATGAAATACGACTTTTAAAGCACTGCAAATTTTAAAATGCTTTATACATGTTAACTACTAATGTTATTACGAATGATAAATATTCCTTGTACAACTGAAGTTCATTACCTATTATCTAGATTATTATAATTACATTTCAACTTGGGTTCTTATCTCCATTCTTTCTAATCCCCAATGTATCATTCATACAACTGCCAAAGTAATCTCCATGACTACAAACTTGACTATGTAGTCCCACTATTAAAAATACACCAAAGTCCAGCCTTCACTTTTCTCTATTGCTTATAGAAAAACAACAACAATAACTTCTTAGTCAGGCATTTGCAATTTGAACAATCTAGTTCAAACTAGAACAATTTTATTGTTAAATTAAATTAAAATCCCAACTATCTCCTTCCTAACTTCCTTTCCCTGAACTAGAAAAGATATCATTTGACTCCCTCTTTCAAAACACATACACACACACACACACATCACTATATTTTACTTGTTTCTATTTATCAGTTCTTCCTCTGGAGGTGAAAATACCCAAGGTATTCATCAAACTGTATTTCTGTTGCTCTCTATGATGTTCTCTCAGTTTTGCTCATTTTGGTCTTCCTAATTTCTTATGGGTCTTTCCATTTTTTTAAAATTTACCTGCTCATCATTTCTTATAGTGCTATAATATTCAATTACAAGCATATGCCATAATTTATTTAACCATTCCCCAGTTGATGGACATCCCTTTAATTTCTAGTTCTTTGTCACAACAAAGAGAACGACTATACATATTTAAAAATATATAGGTTTTTTTTTCCTTTATTTCCCTGATCATCTTAGGGAACAAAGACAGTAGTGCTATTAATGATATTATGGTCCTAAGAGCCTACACAGTTTTGCAACTCTTTGGGCATAATTCCAGATTGTTCTCCAAAATGATTGGATCAATTTGCAGAACCACCAACAGTGCATTACTATTCCATTTTCCCAAATCCCATTCAACATCTGTCATTTTGTGTTTTATCTTTTTAGTCAACCTAGTTTTAATATACTTAGTGTCTGTTTATTTTTTGTTGTTATTTTGGGAATCAGGGAAGGCAAACTACCAAAGTCCTTTGCAATTGCTGAAGCTCAACCTCTTTAGTAGTCACAATTCTTGAAGAGACAGTAAAGATTCCTAGATAATCTCAGAGTCCTAGACACAGTCAGCAGTTTTGAAAGAAGTGATTGTGATTTTATCAATGGAAATGATACTAAGGAAGTTCCAGAACCATATGCGCCATTGCCAGAAACCACTGGCCTCTTTCATCGATCTGTTCAGCAACTCAACATCCCTATACAAAGGATCTCACAGTATTAGAAGAGGGGCAAATTGATGCCATGACCTTCTAGTTTTTCTGTCTGTATCCCCCAGCACTTCACCATGTGAATGACACATAATATTTAATAAATACTTTTTCATTCATTCATTCATTCATTCGTTCATTCATTCATTTTCAGTCTTTTGTGCACCAATTTGTTTCCCAATCTCATTCTGGTCTTTTGTGACTATACATACATAAAACATAAAGAAAGAATTACAATAAAAATTACTTTTCACAGTTATTATATTATTCTTTTCCCTCTACTTATTTGTCTAAATGTCAAGATTTCTCTGTTAGACTATAAACTCATGGGTCAAGGCTGTGTTCTTTTTCATTTTTAACTCTTTACCATTGAGCAGCGTTTTGCCTGTAATAGATGCTTGAAAAAAGTTTGTTGAATTGAATTCTGCAGGAATATGATGGACAGCTGAGTCATTGGTTAGGCCTTAGGGTGCTGCTGACTGTTCTTTTTAAAGGTTTATTGGTCTGTTGAGTCAATGGTAGAGGAATGGGGCCTTAGAGGAAATCTAGACCAGAAGTGCTAAACTTGTGGGTGCTACACAGAGCACCCTAAATCAGATGAAAATGTAACCAGAAATTTTTACCAAAAAAAATACAATAAAATATAGATAACATTGCATGTCAAAATCAAGTCAACATATAGCACCTAGGGTCCTTATCAATGGATTGATGGTTGATGTCCCTGTTTGAGAATGATGCCACTGAGCTAATCTAACTCCCTTATTTTATAGGTAAGGAGACTAAGACTCAGAGAAGTCAATCAACCTTTTTTTTTAAACCCTTAATTTCTGTGTATTGGCTCATAGGTGGAAGAGTGGTAAGGGTAGGCAATGGGGGTCAAGTGACTTGCCCAGGGTCACACAGCTGGGAAGTGTCTGAGGCCAGCTTTGAACCTAGACCTCCTGTCTCTAGGCCTGACTCTCAATCCACTAAGCTACCCAGCTGCCCCCTCAATCAACTTTTAAAAAAAATATCATAGTTTGTAGCTGCTGCAATTAGATTTCGAATCCAAGTCATCTGGTTCCATAGCCATCTTTCTTTCCATTGAGCTATGTTCTGATATTCTATAATTCTATGATTCTACAGATCCTAGACAAATGGACATGAGAAGAGTCTGTAACCCACCAGCTCCAAGTAGAATTCAAATTATACTTAAAAGTTGACTAGCTCCCAATAGATTACAGATAATCAATTTGCATGTGTGTCTCATTACTTTATTTTGCAGATAAGTACATATGAAAAGACTGGTATCAAGACAGAGCTCTTCACCTACATTCATTAGTAATTCAAAGATTTAGTAGCTGATGGTGATGTTAGTGTAATTAGCAGAAAAAAATGGAAGAAATGCATGTTGCTATAGCAATATGTTCATCATGAATGATCTCCAGCATAAACACCCAGATTAATTTACAAGATGCCAGGTAGAGAGCGGCATGGCTGACTAGGCTACTCTCAGACACCACAGTATTTGTTTTTGTTAAGGCATAAACATTACAGTAGAGCTTTCAAGGTATGAGTGCCTGTCACTGTCAATCACACAGAGGTTGCATTCTCCAAGAGTTTTCAATTCACTTCAAAATCTTTAGCAGATGAAGGGAAACATTTTCATAGAGAATAAAGAACTACACATATCCAGTACATTTTTTTAATGACATCCAAGAAAGACTTAAGAATACCTTACTCCTGGATATAATGCTTTTTCTGTTACTTGAATCTTGTATCATCAGAGGTAGGCATTTAAAATAGGCAAATCTATTTTAAAATCCTGGAATTGCTAAGCCTGGTATCTAAGGTAATCTTAAGAAAGGGCTCCTGGATGTGACCATGAACTCATTGGCATGACAGTCTGTTGTTGTTTAGGCTATTACTAGTAACTCATGACAAAAAAAGCATCCTTACATCATGGAGTAAGGAAATGTGATATGTGTGTGTGTGTGTGTGTGTGTGTGTGTGTGTGTGTGTGTGTATGCATGTGTTTATGAGCTGGTCTGAAAGATACAACTGCTTAGCTGAATACTAGTGACTGTTTTTGGGTTTCTAGAGCTAGACTTAAGGAATAGTATAACAGGCACTGTGTCATTCCACAGCTTGTCATCTGGATGCCTGCTGTCTTGTGGGGAGCCTGGGTTAAGCATAGGAGAAGAGCTCCATATTCCATATTGCCAAACAAAGCTGTGTGAGAAGTGGGGAGAGAAGTTGGTAGAAGCAAACTGGAGGTGGGAAAACTAAGAAGTAAAGATCTAGGCAGAAGTGACCTGGCCTTCATGTGAGGCTTGGAGAAGGTCACCAAGATTATAATATGGAGAGAGCTATGAGGAGGGACCCTTTGGAATATTTTTTTAAAAATGTTCTCTTTTAATTGAATATTCTTTTCCCCAAAGTTGCAAGTAAATATATTTTACGGAATAATTCAAGTTTCATATGTTACAGAGGGGACTCAAAGTCCCTAATGGACAGCTCGCACAAAGGGAGCACAGTTTCAAAAGCAAGAAGATGAATTTCCAAACTAAGGTCTGTATAAGAAACTATTAGAACGTCATCATCTCTCAAAATTCCTGTTTCAGTGGAATTTTTCCTTTTTTCCACTTTGGAGAAATTTAATTGTGAATATATCAAGGTTTCATTGGACAAGAAGGACAACATTTATCAATTAAAATGGGAAAAAAGGAGGAATTTCTGGATCCATTTCTACATCTTAGGCCTCAGTCTTGACAATTAAGTCCCTGGGGAAATTTTTGAGCCTGTATGTGGCAGACTCTAGCTCATGGAGCCAATAGAATTTCCAAGAAAAATATATTCAAAATATGAAATGAGGCAAAGATGTGCCTTACTTTAACTTGGTATATGAAAATAAGGAGGTCTCTAAAGCTAGGAATGGCTTCTATATGTATGCCTGACCAAGTAGATCCAATTTCTGTCCAAAGTCTAGTCTATGTGTATTGAGCACTAATCTTATGGGCCGAGAGGAAAATTACACACACACACACACACACACACACACACACACACACACACACACACAGAAATCTATCTCTGTCTTGAGAATACAATTTTGTGATGTGCCCTCTATCTGCATGACTGGTAGTTTGGCTGGAAGGCTGGAAGTTGAGTCTATCAGGAATAGTGTGAACTGGCACAAGGGGAGACTATTTCTGCTCCAGGCCAGAAAAGTGTTATGCCCCTGGCCCAACTCTCAACTTTCAATTAAACCATGGAAGTTCTGAGGTTTGGCTCAAGAGATTCTAGAGCCCAAAGTCAGCCAGAGCTGACATTCCCCAGTGCTGCCCCAACTGGGCTTGGCCTGGAGGCTAAAGGTTGCCAAAACCTAGTTTGGAACTCCCACATATTCTAGAAGGGTAGACAGAATCTTTGTAGAGGAAACAGATAATAAACATTCTGTCTCTTTAGGGCCGTACAGAAGAAAACAATAAATTTCCATCAACCAAAAGTCAAATAGAAAAATGGGTGGCTTCAGGAAATTGCCCAAGTAAAGCATGTTTTAGCCAGTCAGTCACTGAAGAGTAGTGGAAAATTCCTTACTCATCTCCTTCTTGCAGCAAGCCTCCTAGCTTTGCCTTTCTTCGACTTCAGGCTTTTAAGTCTTTCCCTTTTAGGGAATCAGCTGCCTGGTGACTAAAAGATTGTTACTAATCTATTCAGGCTGTGCAGCCCAGAGTTCTGGTGAAGCTTTGGAAGGGGGCTGGGAGTGGAGTGAGGAGGGAAAGGAAGAATTTTTTTTTAACCCTGTACTTGTTAATTTCTTCACCCTCTCAAATGCCAAAGTAATCACAAACAAGAGTCCATAGAATTGTGTTAAGGAAATTTAGTTAATATCAGGACTTACAAAATTTGACTTATAGATAGATATTCTTTAGAATTTAGATGCATGATAGAATCTTTAATATAGAGAGGAGATAAATGCCAATTGATTCCACCAAGAACATTTCCAAAAGTGGTGTATTAGTATAGTATCTACATTGATTATCTCAGCCTCACTACATAATAGGAATCAAATACATATAGAATCATAGATATAGAGCTGGAAAGGATGTCAAAAGTCATCTAATTCCATTCTTTTTATTTTATGAATGAAGAAAATAAGGCCCAATAATGTTAAGCAACTAGTCTAGGGAAATGACACTGGTAAGCACCAGAGGTGGCTGATTAGGGATAACAATTTCATATATTTCTTAAATTTCATGTACATTTTTTGATGGGATTAATTTCTTCCATTTACTTTTCACTCAAAGATATTGAAATCCAAATGTTATGAAAAACATCTACCAAGCTGGTTCTCTAACTTATGAACAGGTTGTGTTATAAAAGGCTAATTTAATCTGTTCTAAAGGCTAATTTATGCCTTAATTGTTTGGAACTCTCAATGAGTTCTCCCATAGAAATAATGTTATACATGATAGTTAGGGTACTAATAAAAGCTAACAAAAAAAAAAGTAGTGTGATACAGGACAAAAAGGAATCGGAAGATCTAGATTTGAATCTCGCCTCTGCTGTTTATTGCCCATATGAACAGGACAAGACACTTTTCATCTCGTTTGGCCTCATTTTCCTCATTTGTGAAATTAGAAGCTTGAACTAATTGATCTCTTAAGGTTCCCTTTAAATCTAATTCTGTGATCCAATGACCTCAAACTTAACATATTAAAAAAACTATTTAATGCATAAGTAACCAGAGATACTCATGATATTGCAAATGTTTCCAGGGTCTGGGATATAGGAAACCACATGCTACTGAAAACAGGAGGAAATACATTTTCTTTGTTATTTCCTGGTAAAAATGTCAAAATAGGCAATGTTTGTTTTTAGTATGTTTCTTTCTTCCTTTTTGTAGTACTTTCCCATTTCCTGATGATCCTAGCCCCTAAAATCTAAGAACAAATGCTAGTGTGCTTCCCAAATTTTCCTACAACAAGACCATGCTAACCTCAAGATCCTCCATGCTTTATAATGTTCCTATCCTTCTCTAATCAGAATGCCATTGTAGCAGCTGAAGGACAGGGCCAAAATGAAAGTAATTGGATTAACCTATTTTCATTTATATGTAAATGGCTGATAGTCCTATACACTTTCCAAAGGACCTATGTTATTAGAATGGGATAAGACTTAACATAAATGAATCTCAACTTTTTTCAATTTCAGAGAGTTTAGTAAAGTAAAAGAAGGAAGGGGAAAGGCTGGTAGCATTTAATGGGGAGATGTTCTGTAGAGTGGTCTGAGTTTCCTTCAGGTGAAATGAACTTGTTTTCTTGTGCCATTACTGAAGTCAAATAATCCCTAAAGGTGACATTGCTCTCCCTTCCCTAATCTCATGACCTCTCATGTCCAATCCCTCCCAGATTCTTTAGAAACAGCAGGAAAGCCAACATGAAGTGAGATAGGCGAGAAGCAGCCAGTCCTTGGAACAAAATCTTGTGTGGCTGGGTGATATGTAGGTTTGGTACTGTCTTGCAGTAAAAAAGCATTTAAAAAGGTGCTACTAAAAGGGTTTATTGCTTAATAGTTTAGGAGGGTTGTATACACAACTTATCAGTAGAAACTCAATTTATTAGTGTAAAAAGGGGAAAAATAAGTAAAAGTCTGGAATTATAGATCAGTTCTATCCCAGGAGGCAGTTAGGTGGCTCAATTCTGGGTCTGGAGTCAGGAAGATCTGAGTTCAAATCCAGCCTCAGCCACTTACTAGCTATGTGACCCTGGGTAAGCCACAACTTCTGTTTGCCTTAAACCACTAGAGAAGGAAAGGGAAAGACATTCCAGCATCTTTGCCAAGAAAACCCTAGAGATACTATGGTCCATGGAGTCTCAAAGAGTTGGACACAACTAAGCAACATTATCCCATGCCTTGAAAAGCAAAGGTGTGTATGTAGTTGTATTTCAAGGTAAAGTAATAGTAACAACAAAAAGCATTTATACACAATTTCAAGTTTTATGGAATAATTTACATATGTTCCTCACACAACTATGAGGTAGATATTATTATCTCCATTTTTCAGTTGAGGAACTGAAACTGAGCAAGGTTATATCTCATTCCCAAGATTACAAGGTTAATAAGTTATCTGAGGCAAGGTATTAAGTCTGGTCTTCCAAAATCTCAGTCCTTCACCCTCTCTCTCCTAATTACTTAGACTCGGGTATAGTGAATACACCTCTGGGCCTGAAGTAAGGAAGATCTGAGTTTACACTTGAGTTCAAATCTATCCTCAGACAGTAATTAACTGTTTGACTCTGGGCAAGTCACAACCTCTCAATGCCTCAGTTTCCCCCTCAATAAAATGGGGATGATAATAGCACCTATATCATGGGCTACTGTGAAGAAGAAATGAGTTAATATATGTCATGCATTTAGCACAATGCTTACTAAACACTAGGTGCTTAAAAATGTTTAATTCCTTCCTTCCTTTTTCTCTGCCTTCCTTCCTTCCTTTTCTCCTTCCTTCCTTCCCTCCTTTCGTCCCCTTTCTTCCTCCCTCTCTGTGCTATCTGCTTCAGTACATAAGCTAACTAAGTAATGCAGTAATGAAGAGTATTACAGTGAAGTTCACCTTGGTAACTCTGGTACCTACTACAATTCCTTGAACACTACAGGCACTTGATAAAAGTTTGTTGATTTGTATTTTAAAGCATTTAAAAATTCTTTTGAACCCAGGCTCAGAAGTTTAGAGAATAAAGTATATTTTGGTGCCTTTTTGATATCATAAAGAAATTTGGCTTAGATAAGATTTATATTTAGAGTAACAGGGTAGATTAAGTCTTATTTTATCTTAATCAGATTGCCCAACCCTTACAATAATATAACGGAAATAGTGTACATATAATTACCTGACCTTCACTGTAAGTGTGAGATTGTCAGGGATTACAGCCCTGGGGGAGTCTGTCTGGTTCATTTCTAGTGTGTATTACTAATCAACAACCAGAGACAATGACACTATCTCAGGTTTACAATATGGTTCTTAATTCCTTATAAGAAGATTGTCTATCAGAGCATATCACAGGGTGTATCATTATCCCCCACTAGATATTACAACCCATCATAAAGAATTTTAATAGTTTTTCAAGGCATGTTTATGACTCACAATTCTACCCTGCAGGAGACATAACCTATAGAAGCACAAAATTTCAGAGTTGAAACCAATCTAAGAGGCCACCTTGTTCAGTCTCATCTCTATCTGAAACAAACAAGCAAATAAAAAACAAAACAGATAAACAACCCCCCCAAAAAAAACCAACACCCCAACAACAACCCAAATACTTCTACAACATAAAAACCATGGCTTCTCCTTGTATTTCCTTTCTGGGAAGTTGTATATTAGAAACCTTAACCTTTGAAGTACTTCATCCTACTCTTGAAAATCTCAACATTTTAGGGTATTTTTCCTTTTATTGAGCAAAATACTTGCATCATTGTAACCTAAGAACAACAAGAGTAGATAACACTTATATAGCACATTAAGGTTTGTAAAGAACTTTATATTTTAGCACATATGAGCTTGACAACAACCTTGTGAGGTAGGTGCTATAATCCCCATTTTACAATTAAAGAAATTGAAGCTGAGAAAGGTTAAGTGTCTTGTCTAGGGACCTAGGCCTATTAAGTGTTTGGAGCAAGATTTTGAATTCAGGTCTTCCTGACTCTGAGTCTTCCATCTTATACTTTGTGCCACTTAGCTTCCTAGAATTATATAGCCAGTTCTTCTAACTATACCCAGTGAAGCCAAGAATGATAAATCAAATCCCTTTCCCAAATATCCTTCTTTTAAATACTTGAAGAAAACTATCAATATTTTCATGACTCTTCATCAGGTTAAATATCCCTGGTTCCTTCAAATGATTTCATGGAATGGTCGCTAGTGTTCTTGCTGTCTTGAACACCTTCTCTGGAAGCTCTCCAGCTTGTCAGTTGGAGGGGAGGGAGGTAGAATAGGTAGTGGTTTGGTTGAAGACTGTGATTTCATCTGTGGAGGGAGATTATGATATGGAAACTCGATCTTCCAATATAGATTGGCAGCCTATTTTGTCATTTATAGTCTGAGAGTTGCCCAAAAAGGAAGGAGAGAAGGAATAAGCATTTATATCAACCTTACTTTGGGACAGGAAATGGACTAAATGTTTTTTACAAAAATTGTCTCATTTAATTCTCACAACCAACCTTGGAGGTAAATGTCATTATTATCCTCATTTAACAGCTGAGGAAACTGAGATTAAACAGAGATTAAGTGGCTGACATGTCCACACAGCTACTAAGTGTTTGAGGGCAGATTTGAATCCAGGTCTTCCCAAATCCAAACAAAGCACTCTCTCTCCTGTGTCTCCAACTGCCTGGGCTTTCACAAGTCTCCCAGTGTGTAAATAATAGAGTTATATGAATTTAATCCAAGTTCACTTTCCAAATCTAGCTTTCTTCCTATTGGATGTTCCCCTTCTCCCCAATCTCCTTCCCATTCTTGACATTGTGGACCTCAATGCAGCCTAAGAGAACATAACCATTTTTGAAAGTCATGAACCATTCTTGACACATGTAGTTTATAATCTAGTAATACCCCCATATCTTTTTCGCTTGAAATGCTGTCAAGATGTACTTACCTCATCTTGCACTCATAAAATTGAATTTTTCAACTCAAGTGCCAAATCTTACTTTTATCTCTATTAAATTCCATCTCATATGATTTGGCCCAACATTCTAACTGCTTGAGATCTTTTGGCATCCTGACTCTATTATCCACTAAGTTAGTTATCCTTTCCAGCTTTGTGTTATTAGCATATTTGAAAAACTTTACATTTATGCCCCTATCCAAGTTATGTGGTTTTATACTTTCAGAGCCATATTCCACTCATGTGTTCTATCCTGCCAAATCTCAGTGATATCTATGGAGTCAAATGTGCTTCCTTGCATTTGGAGCTCTAGTTTGCCTTGCTTATTAGTCATAAATTACGTATTTACATATAAGTATAATCTAAGGCCATGGGCATTATTGCTGCTTTGTTTCCTTGTTTCTTCAAGAATTGGGTTAATCTCTTGTGATTCTTATCATCTGTAATAGCTGCTTCTCTCTGATATATAGTAGGGATGCACACTACAATGGTATCTAGCTTAGTAGATTATCCTTTTTTTTTTTTTTTTCTGTCTTCCTTTTTGGTTTCATTTTCCCAGAGAAGGAACAGCATCCAGTGAAAACATTAAAATGGTTAGTGGTTATGGCACACTGCATGTTCCCTTTGCAGATAAAACACTTATAGTTTTAAATTTTTTTTGTATTTTATATGTATGGGTGTGGCTCAGATATAATTCAAGGCAGAGAGTCAGCTGTTGGCAAATGAAGATGTTTTTCCTTAATAAAAAAAGAAATGACTACAATTCCTAGAATGCAAAATGGCTAAATATGGACTTGTTAAGAGCTAAGCAATAAGAACATTGTGCTTATTCTGTACAAAATTCATATATGAGTGTTATATTTATATACATATATGCAAAAAAGCCACTTTAATACAGTCATGGGACAGTAAAGATCCTATCCTATCCACCTTTTAGTCCTATTATTTTATAATGGAAGACATATATATATATATATATATACATACATATATATATATGTATGTGTATATATATATACATATATAATTAAAAAACATGATACAGTGAAGTCACAATAAGTGAACTGCGATATAGTGAGGGGCAACTGTACACCAAGATCCAGTTCTTTGTTTACTGTTCCATCCTGTTTCCTGAGAGTCAGTGAGATGAGAATTTAACCCACCAGAGAGAGTGAAGCCATCAAGAAAGAAAACTGAAGGAAAATAAAGGATGAAGACAGGCATACTCAGAATGCACTTAAAATTAGGATGTGTGATAAAAATAATGAACTAGTAAATGAACTTTGCAAAAAGTTAGACATATAGAAGAGTCATGAAAGCGTAGTGTGAAAAAAAAGCAAAAAAGAAAGAGTGTATACTAAGGTTCAATAATAAAACCGAATGCTACAGAGAAGTCAGAAAAGATGAAAACTGNGTATATATATATACATACATATATATATACATATATATATACTGCATACCATAGAAGGGGATGATTTGATTCTGGATAAAGCAAAATTGGTAGAATTCTGATAAGATTTTAAATTAAATTAAATTGTACCATGCTATTTTCCTAGGCAGATGCTACAACTATCTGATGAAGGGAAATCTGTAGGATCTTTCCATCACTCAGAAAAATTAATGAAGGAGACAGTGTAGTAAAGTAAAAAGAATACTAGATTTGGAATTAAATACTGAGGGTTTAATCCTAGCCTGTATTACTCACTAGTTCTGTAACCTGGGCCAAGGCATTTAACCTCTGTATAACTAAATTTTCCCAAATATAAAATGAGAAGATTAGACTACATGATCTTCATGACCCCATCCTATGAGCCCACGGTTGTCTCTAAGTCTATATCCATCTTTAATGGTAGTCTCTGTGATGAGGTTGGTTAGGTCATTTCCTATGGCAATATCCTGCCATGCTATACTCATCTAGAGCCAGCTCTTTTATGAATGCATATTACTTGAATGAAAAGAATTGCCTGAAAAATAAAATTCTAATGAAAGGAAAACAGGCCAAATTCCAAAATTCTCCAGTAAAAGGACCAACATTGGTAAGCTACACACTATCTGCTATGTAACTCAAATCTTTGGGTTCTCCTGCAGTTAGTACTGAAGTATAGATCTGTATGACTCCTGCTAAATAACTTAGTTAAAATATTAACTAACAATTTGAAAAATGTAGTATATTGCTTTTAGTTACGATTTCCATAGAAATTGTATTGACTAGTATATTAAATATGGGTAGCTAGGTGGCACAATGGATAGAGTGCCAGTCCTGGAGTCAGGAACACTCATTTTTCTGAGATTAAATCTGGCCTCAGATCTTACTGGCTATGTAATCCTGGGCAAGTCACTTAACTCTGCTTCAGTTTCCTCATCTCTAAAATGAACTGGAGAAGGAAATAGCAAACCACTCCAGTATCTTTGTCAAGAAAACCCCAAATGGGGTCACAAAGAGTCAGACATGAATGAAAATGACTGAACAACAACAATAACAAAATATTAAATATATCTCCTTCTTTCCAGTTTGGAAAGCTCAGCTTTATTTTTGAAAAATCAAACTATTCTTTCCGTTTAGTACATGACATCACTCCTAAGGATTCTGGAGTTAGAACTTCCCTGCCAATTCTATTTATTATACATGAAAGGAGGAGTTGCTTTTTGATAACTAGATTTGATGTAATTATAGAAGCAATATGCTATAAGTTGTCTAGAGAAGCCATATTTTCCTTCCCTTTATTAAGGGAAGACCACCCACCCCTCAGGCATCCAGACAGTTTAAGAATCTAACCAGTTTTTAAATACCTCTCTAGAATATTCACAATCTACCATGTGATAAAAACCAGTTGTTAATAATATTCACTGTTGGCAAAGTCAGTTTTGTATCAGAACTAAATTCTTTTTGCTACAGTTTAAACCTGCCTCCTACTGCCATTGTCAGAATGTAGCAATGTGTTTTTTAAGTTGGAATGTACTATCAGTTTCTGAAGTTCAGTACTGATGAGGTACCAATAAGATGTGGTCTGTAGAGGGATAAAGGAGAGGAATATGTTAATAGTTGTAAAGATGGGAAGGGCTGGGTTGCAAAGAGGTATAAATGTCAAACAGTTTTCTACATATATGTAAACATACCTACATACATGTGTATGAAAATAGATGTAAATATACATGGAGATAGAGATAAATGATATTGATATAGGTATATATTGTAGAGGTAATTGAGAACCATTAAAGTTTATTGAGTATGAGGCTGAAATGGGCAGGTCCAGGTTTTAGGAAAATCACTCTTGTAACTAAGTAGAGGATAGATTAGAGAGGGCAGAGACTTGAGGGAGAGGGTTTAATGAGAACCCTGCTACAATAAGTTTAGGTAAGGAGAGTATCAATTATGGTGGTGGCTATGTGAGTGGAGAAAAGGACAATATGCAAGAGATGTTTTAGAGGAAGGAGTTATAAAAGAAGGCATTTCCCTGGTAAGGCAATTCTGAAATCCAACCTTATATTAACAAGCCCAGGTTTGAAAGTGCTGGGACCACCAAGACTACTAGAGAGAGTGATAAGGAGTTTTTAACCATCAATATGCATTGATACCATAAGTTCTTGTATAGGAGCCTCAGCCCTTATCTACATGTGTGGAGACCCTCATGTCAAGTCAGATACAAACTATATTCTGAGATTTCCTGGATGCATTTCTGAGTTGGGGGAAAAACAAGCCAAAGAAAAAGTGATTTGGCACTAATATTGGCTTGGGGGGATGGTAACTTGGATTATTGAACCCTGGTCATACAAGTATAGAGTGTGAGGCCAAGGGTTACACAGAAAAAGGTTATAACTTTCCTAAACTCAAACATAAGCAGAGTTAAAGGGGGAGCCAAGGTCTATTAGTTAGTGTTAAGTTTGCTGAAAATAACATGGGTTTTTATTGGGTGTGCTTTTCACATGATTTGAAAAAAGATTGAACCTGGTGATTTGCTTGAATGGTGATGGCAATAACTGAAAATAGCTTCAGGCTCCAAACATGGACTATGGAAATAAAGGCAGCAATGTGTCCAACAGTACAGATACTGTACACTTTCCCAATCTTTTTTCAAACCCACAAACTGAGCCAGCATTGAATTTGTCCCCAAGAAAAGGAAATGTTAATTTACGTATTCTTTCTAGGTGGATTGAGTGGCCCATACATTTGGGGACTTTAACCTGATTCAGATATCCCTTTTTCAGAAGGGGAAGCCCTTTTAACTATATTTCAGCCAGATTTCTCCTCCCCCAACTATTATCTGACCCTGAGCATTTTAACTTCCACACCCAGTAACTAAAACTCAGTAGGAATGATAGAAATTCACTTAACTGGTTGAAGGAAGTGTCTAAACTTTTGATCTGAGAGAATTCCACCCACACACAAGCAGCAGAGGCATATTTCTAACTTCATACCAGTTGTCTGCCACTGTAATTCAACCTGGTCTTTAAAAGGTCCTTGAAAATAGTGCTTAATTCAACTCAGATTACATCTTCCCCTAGTTTCAGAAGCAACTATCAATGACATCATTTCTCATACTTCAATTCACAAAATAGGAGAGGAAGTACTGAAATTATTTAGAGACCACAATTCAGAAAGTCTCTCTCACTTGGAGATGTCGGCATTAAGGAACAGTGGAAAGACAGTGTGAATGGATGGTGTAAGACAAGTGATGCAGTCTAAATAGGTTGCTATAAAAAGCCAGATCTCAGTGAATCAGCCCACTCAAAAGGCCTGCACTAAGAATACTGCTGAACTGCCCTCTAGAATGAGATGGCTTTGACAGAAACTGACAAATGATGTTGAAGAATACATTTGAACCCTTGCACCTGTTTCTTTTATGGCATTCTTTCCAGGGATGACTATTGCATGAATTTTAGGTGCCATGGACAGCAGTCGTTTGAGGAAATAAAGTCTGGATGACTGGTGGATGGGTACCTAATAGGTGCTTAATAAATATTCATTAATTGAATTGAACTGAAACAGAATATTAAACAAGTCAATTAGACAATGATATATAAGTTTGGTTTCCACTCTGTGCTTCCTGCAACAGTGCAGGTAGGTAGGCAAGAGGCAAAGAGAAAATTCCTCCTAGTCCACCAAAATTTACCAGTTTCTTTCCTGAAGCTATGCCCAGATGCTCATTGATAGGAAGGAGAGGAGTCTATCCATTTTTAGAAGATTTCCATTAAAATTTAGAATCCATTTTCTTCTCTTTGTTGCTTTTCCAGAAATTTTAAGTTACTCCATTTCCCCCTACAGTTCATATATTCTCTACTTAACAAGTCTGGTCCTACTTTTCTTATTCGTTCACTCACCCATCAGGCTTTCCTTTCCCTCTGGTCCCCATCTTCCCTCACTGTCTCTGATTTTCCATCTCTAAAACTGCACCAATAAGTTAAAACTATGATTCTAGCCCATGGAACATTCTCTTTATGACCTCTTTAGCACTCACAGATTTAATCATTATCTCCATCTTGATAATCCCCAGATCAATACATCCAGTTCTACTATTTCTTCCAAGTTTCAATTCTGTTATTGAACATTATAAACTCAATGTTCTGGAGATATCTTAAGCTCAATATTTTTGAATTATTATTCATTATCTTCTTTCCACTCTTCTTCTGTACTTCCCCCATTCAATTTTCTTCCAAATGTCCCTTTTTCTATTGATGATGCCATGCTACCATTCTTTGAGTCTCCCAGTTTCATAAACTAGATATTTTCCTCAACTCCTCACTCGTTCTCACCTCGCATATCCAATTATTTGCAAAATCTTGCCATTTCTATCTTCACAAAAACTCTCAAAAATGACCTTTTTCTCACATAGCTACCATCTTAGTTTGGGCACTCTTTATCTTTTGTCTAGATTACTGCAACAGCTTCCTACTTGGTCTTCCTACTTTTTCTCTCAACATTCTGTTCCAACTTCCACTAGGCTGCCAAAATTGTTCTTCCTGTGTTGATCTCTACACTAAAATAAACAAGATCTCCTATTCAACTCCATTTGACTTTCTCTTGACTCTAGAATCATCTTGTTTCCACAACTCTACCCTAAAGTTTGACTGATTGATTCATTTACTTATCACCAATCATATCAATGATGTTCTAAGGGAAAAGGTTTAAAAATTAATCAAACATTATAAGAGATATGAGTATCCTTCATTCACCCACTTACCTCTCTTCCCCTCCATTAAAGTGAATTCTACATTCTGCCTACCCTTTTGGTGAAGCTGTGGGGGTTGATGATATCAGAAAACAGCTAAATAGGTTGTACTTATTTACATCCTCAATGAATACCATTTTTCTTCCTAGAATTAAGTTTAACTTGAAAAAAAAATAGAGCCTTATCACAATCATGTCTTTTTTATGTTGCCTTTTGGCTTTAATTCTGAGGCCGACCATTCTTAATTTAAGCATGATCTGCTGTATTTTCTTTGAATGCCAATATATTGTATAGTATCCACCAAGAGGATTTTTCTTCTGCTATTCTGAATTAAATAAACCAAGACACAACACATGTCTTAAAACCACAATAGTTTATTTATAAGAAGAAAGATAGCCCATCAAACTTTCCACAGGAATTCCAAAAATCCACTGGGGATTCAAAGCCTTTACTTTCTTTCCATTCATATAATTTTGGTTTGGGCTTAACACTTAGTGCAATATTCACTTCAAAAGAATATCCCTTGCATTTAAAGTAAACAATCATTGTCCTACAGAGACTTTTAATTTTTCCCCTTCTGTCTTTTACCACATTTCCTTTCTAGCTCTAGCACTTTGCTGACATTACACCCAGTGCATATCAAAAACATAATCTTTTTTTGCTTCATATTTTGACATGAAAGCCATCTCATGAAAGACAAAGTCATCACATTTACAATTATTTGACCTCTACAGTTTCCTGAATTTTTGTTTTAAATAAGACCTTAAATTATATGGGGAAGCAGTGGAGAAAATAGCTACAATTAGAATGAAACATATTCTGGGTTTAAAGAAGGAAAATTCAAAGTGAGCATGATGCAAGAAGAAAGGTTTTTCACTTTGAGTTGCAATTCTCTTGACCAGGGATTCTGGCCAGGACAAAATGAGATTCTGGGTTTGATGGCTTAGTCTCATCTTACTTAAATGAAATGGTCAAGAGCCTCTAAGCCATATAAAGGAAAAAAACAAAAGGTCTGAAATACAATTATTACAAAGTCTAACCATTATCAGATTTCTGAATAGTGCTGCTATCTATCCCCTGGTTGTCAAAGCTAAATATTCATTTTAAGAAAGAGGTTTTATCTTTGATTTAGAAGGGATCTTAGAGATCATCTAATCCAATCCCTTCATTTTACAAATGACACAACTTGAGACCTGCAGAGATTAAGTGACTTGACCAAGGTCACCTAAGTATTGAGGGAAAGCTGAAATTTGAACCCAGATCTTTTTAATTCAGCTCTAATAAATTTCTCACCACACCAGTCTACTTCCCAGAGAATCTTGTATGAATCCATTAGCAATCAAAAATATATGAAATAACATTCAAATTTCATGTTTATTTGGAGTTTCCAAGTTTTGCATTTCCTGTTAAGAAAATATGTTCAGACAAAATTTATACAGTATACACATAGGAGTTTAAACTTAAACTACTAAGGAAATATCTTTTATAATAAAGGAAGGTGTAATGACCATAATTAATTGATTTGCCGATTATTCTTCCCTATGGATACTCTAAGAAAATGTAGTATCTACATTTCATGATTTTATCAGTTTATATGTATTTATTTGTATTTGTACAACCTCTTTGGGTTGAAGGCCATACTTTCTTTTGAGGTTATAACTTCTTCCTGTATTGCCTTCAATATAGTGAGCACTCAATAACACAACATTCTTTTATTCCATCTACAATTCTCTCTTATGCTTAAAGGATCATAGATCTAGAGCTGGAAGGGACTTAAGAAGTTATCTAGTCTAGTTCTCTCATTTTATAGATGAGCAAAATGAGACCTGTAATGACTAAATGACTTCACCCAAATCACAAATAAAACAGAGGGAGATATAAACTTCAAGGTTTTTTTTTCCCCCATGCTTTTTCCATTGTACCATACTGATACCTAGCAAAAGCTAGGATTTATTATTAGCATAGATTTCTCATTAGAAGTTTTAAAATTGTAATCTATCAGTTTTAAATTAACAGTCCTATTCCAAATTACTCCAAATAAAAGAAATCAAACCAAAACATCTATGAGGTTTTCTTCAAATTCAGAAAATTTTTAATGATTTTAAAAGTAAAAAAATAAAAAGAGCCCCAGTCAAAAAATAGTCAAAGGCTATGAATAGGCAATTCTCAGAAAAAAGTAATGAAAACTATCTTTAATTATATGAAAAAATGCTCCAAATTGATTAGAGAGATGATAATTAAAACAATTCTGAAATACCACCTCATATTCTATCAGATTGGCTAACATGACCAAAAAGGAAAGTGATAAATGTTGGAAAAAATGTGGGAATATTGGGGCATTAATACACTGTTGGTGGAACCATGAACTAAGATAGCCATTATGGAGAGAAATAAGGAATTAGGCTCAAAGGGCCATAAAACTCTGCATATCCTTTGACCCAGTAATGTCACTACTTGGTCTGTATCCAAAAGAGATCATAGAAAAGGAAAAAGGACCTACTTGTATCAAAAATTTTTAGCAGTTTTTTGGGTTTTTTTGGTCAAGGCAAAGAATTGGAAACTAAAGAGTTTTCGATCATTTGGTGGATAATTTAACAATCTGTGGCATATGGTTGTAATGGAATATTATTGAGCCATCATAGACAATGAATGGGATGAGTTCAGAAAAACCTATAAAGACTAATATGAACTGATGCAAAGTGAAGTGAGCAGAACCAGGTGAACAACATATATAGTATCAGAAATATTATACAACAATTAGCTGCAAAGAATTAAACTATTATCAGCAAAGTAAGTCTCCAAGAATACAAGGGACCCATTATAAAAATGCCATTCAAACACAAAGCAGGAATTGTTGGATTGTGAGTGCAGATCAAAGCATGCCATCTTCCACCATATTCTTTTCATAAGATTGCTATTGTATGTATGATATGTTTTCTATCATTACATGAACAATATGGAAACATGTATCACATCAAAATACAGGTATAATCTATATGAGACTATTCACTGCTTCAGGGAGAGAGAAAATCTGAATTCTAAAATGTCAAAAAATAATTGTCAAAAATTGTTTCTATGTGTAACTGAAAAAAGAAAAAAATATTGAAAAAAAGAAAAAAAGTGTTGGCTATTCTTTGCAAAAGCAGGCATATTAATTTACTATTTGTAGAGCCATGAACTGACAGAACCACTCTGGAAAGCAAGTCATGATTATACTAAGATAGTGACTAATGTCCATTCCTTTTGAATCAGAGACCCTACTGATAGGCATAAACTCTATCAAGGCCGAGAACTGATAGAGAGAATTGATATGTATCAAAATATTTATAGTGGCACTTTTTGTAATTTTCTATTATCCCCATGACTTTTCTGACATGGGGAAAATAGACAATTATCCAATGGGGAATGGCTGTGGAAATTGTAGTCCTTTAATGTATTACCTTGCCATAAGAAATTATGAATATAAGAAAAACAGAGAAATACTAGAAGATTTATATGAACAAATGCAAAATAAAGTAAGCAGAACAAGGAAAAATAATACACAGTGACAGCAACTTAAATGGAAAGAATAACAAAAAACATTTGAATGCCATGTAATTATAATGACCAAGTTTGAAGATGTGAAGATATGAACCTCATATGCCCTCTTTTGTATAGCTAGGAAGTGGAATGTTGCATATATTGTCAGATTTGATGGATGTGTCTCTTTTTATTTTTATCTTACATATAGGAAATGACTTTGGATAAAGAAGTGGGAGAAATTTATTTGGAAATGAAATAATTTAAAATAATTTTCATAAGTGTAGGAATTTTGATAAATAGGTATTAGGTCTGCCAGATCTTAGTGCTTAATAATTGTCTGTTGAGATCATTGTTAAGTTCACACTTTGTTGGTTGCCACAAACTCATTCAAATCCTTTTTTGCACTCTAGTATCCACATGATTATAAACTAAAAAAAGAAATATTGACTAGACAATAAATCAGCTCATTAAGTAGGCTGTCTACTTGTTTTTCTCAGGCAACTTCAGCCAACCATTATTCTCATGGCTGAGTTAATGTTGGTTTTATATTTTTTAGCCTATTATATGAAGATAAAATCTCTTCCTTAAATTAATTTTCTATAACAGAAGAATAAACAAAAGAGCAATTCATATTTTTTCTATCTATGCCCCAAATATGTACATATTATTTTATTTTCCTTCCTTCATTTCCTGAGCAAAAATTATACAGGTAAGCTTTCCATTCTTCCATATCTTATTTAATTTACATATGGCATGCATCTGTACTACCTCATGTGGTTTTCTTCAGAATTACCTATAGCAGTCTACCAAAATAGCAACATATTTTGTTCTAAATCTCTTAAATAGGTAAAGGTAAAGAAACTGTTCACTGAGGAAACCCCAGTGGTGAATGATTGGTCATATTCAAGGCCAAATTCCATATTAAGAAAGTGCAGAAAACCATAATTAATCCCAAGTTCTGTAAAAAGAAAGAGAGTGGGGAAGTGAAGAACAAATGACTGGAGTAGAGAGGTAAGTTGAAAAAGGTGGGATGAGAGAGATTCTTATTCTATGTGATGATATTTCTACCAAAAAGCTCTATTTAGAGTCAAATTCTCATCTCTTTAGATTAATATAGCCATATGCTCTATTTCATACTCATACCTGTCCTCTTACCATAATGATTAATGGTATGCAAGGAAAAAAGTCTAAGTTAAGAAGGCAATGAGCTAGGTGATAAAATGGATAGAGTGCTGGACCTGGAGTTAGGAAGACTCATCTTCCTGAGTTTAAACCCAGCCTCGGACATTTATTAGATTTGTGACACTGGTCGAGTTACTTAACCCTGTTTGCCTCAGTTTCCTCATGTGTAAAATTATCTGGCAAAGTAAATGGCAAATCATTCCAGGATCTTTGCCAAGAAAACTCCTAACAGTGTCACAAAGAGTTGGACATGACTTAAATGACTAAACAACAAATGAAAGGGAAGAGGTGGAGACATAGTTTTTATGCAGGTTTTTAAATGAGTTCAGTCAGTAAATGTTTATTAATCATTTACTATATTCACTGTGCTAATAACTGAGACTATGAATAAAAAATAGAAATGCAGTTTCTGGTCTTGAGGAGCTCACATTCTAAAGTTGAAGTCATTGAACCAAAAAATTAGATGTGGTAGGGGAATTGAAAGTATCTGTGCTTGTGAATGGTGCAAAAAAGAAGTATGGAGATAAATTGAGGGGGAACATGGCTGCCTTGGACACTCTACTTAAGATAGAGCTTCGATGAGGCATTGACTACTAAGAGGAAGAGACCATAGGGGCAGTGTTCTTCCAGTGTGAGAATTCTCTTTGGAGAGAGACATGTTTTTGGGTTCATCTCCTACCTGGAATTATAATTTGCAGAGTCTTCCCTCTTTAATATATCTTCCATACAGCTTTGAATCCTAAGAATACAGTCTAGTCATTAATCTATTTTACAACTAACATGTTGATACTTTGCACATTCTTGAGTGAATAAAACATAATTTTTTTCATAACAGTTTTGGATTTTTTTTAAAAGGCAGGGTTTAGAAATATTGAACTATGCAGCTCCAAGAGAGGGAATGGAAGAGGGGTGGGAAAAATCATGAATTATGTAACCATCCCCCAAAAAATTCTAAATAAATAAATAATTCAAAAATAATGAAAATTAAAAAAAGAAATATGGGACTATGAGGGGTGAGGGAATAAGAAAACTAGTAGTTAGTGCCTCTGGCTCTACTGTGAGACAAGTAAAACCCCTTGGAGAATAAGAAGTAAATTTCTTTCCCTATATTTTAATGCTTCCACCAAAAGGATACCTAATTATGGTATCCTAGTTGTTTGGGTATTATAGTTATGTTCTGAATTGGACTGGCTAAAAGTCTCTATGCCACCTATCAAATTATGTTATTGTTATCATTTCCAGGTTCAATTTCCACATAGTACAAGGTAGTATATGTGTGGGACTTTGTCTGGTCACTCATAAGAGACAGGCCAAGGATGGCCTGTATCCTTTCTGAGGTTTGGCCTTCTGCCATATACTATAATTGGGCACAAAGTATTGGCATACAGTAAGAGTTCCATCTTAAAAATATAACACTTTGCCCTTTATCTTGGAAAAAAATCCATATATTTTTCTTGAATGCAATTTCTTTTTTCCAAACTCATAGAATTAAAGCTGGTTAAGTACTCTCAATTTCAGTTTATTCACAAGACTGCAAATCACTGTTTCTTTCATTGAACTAGCTGTTGGCACTCATGAAAACTTCTTAGACAACACAAAAATAATTTTAAGTCTTTAAAATATCTATTTTTGTTCATGTAGTACACATTTTAGGGTTGTATGTATTTTTGTTCTATCCCTAAATGCTACTGTTTGTGCAATAGATACTAGTATTGTTCTATGATTAGATGCATTTATGGCATTTGTCTTAAATTAAAGTTCCATATGCTTTTAAGCAGTGACTTACTAACATACAGTATTTTGGCATTTGCATGTATTTTATTCCATTGCAAAATCCTATAGCATCTGTAATTATTTAATGATCAAAACAGTTACTTGATCTTGTCAATATTGCGATTTCTAGCTAACATATGAAAATGAAGATGTCCTTTTTTCCTCTTTCACATTTTAATTATCACTCTAATTTGGAAAACAAGAACCAAAAAAAAGTTCTATTCTTAAATAATTATTGCTTGTCATCCTAACCTGAGATGCAGAAAGCTAAAAGGAATAGTATATTTGCTTTTCCAGAAACAAAATCTCCACTGCTTGATAGGTCTGGGGTGGGGGATAGGGAGGAAAGACCACATATCCTACAAGAGAAAGGGAATAAGCATTTATTCAGCACCTACTATGTACCAGGCACTATGCTATGTAAACACTTTACAAATATTTCATTTGATCATCACAACAACCCCGGACAATCAGTGCTATTATTATCCCCATTTTAAAGTTGAGGAAAGCGAGATGAACAGAGGTTAGATGCCTTGACCAGAATCATACAGCTTACAAGTGTCTGAGGTCATATTTGAACTCAGGTCTTCCTGACTCCTTGACCAGCATAAGTCTGTATTTCATGGTAGCTTCTTGATGGAAAAAATAAACTTTAAAAGCAGTAGGGAGATAAGAATGTTGCCTTATTTAATTAGTTTTGGTGTTTTTTATTGTTGTTTTGGCCCTTATTACCATTTTATAGAAAAATCATGTTCATTTGGATCAATAAAAGAAAGCAATGGGTAGTTCCAAGGGGCTTCTCTGGCCAGAATCCCTAAAATGGATTTGGAGGCAGAGTATACCATAATGAAATTAATCAATGAACAGTAAAAAACTTTCTGACCATAAGTCTTAGTTGAATTAAGGTCACTGGCTTCTTTTCCCTTCTTCCTCACCACAGTACCTACTATACTGCCAATATCTCCCACTTAATCTTTCTGAAGCTAAATATAAACACTCACACCTTTTCATTTGTCCTTTCAATTTCCTTCATAACTCTAAAAGCTGTATATATAAAAACTATGATAATCCTTAAAAGGGTACTAGAAAGACTGAACAAGAGGATGTAGTCTGGCAACCCCTTTTGACAAAGATGTGGGCCCCCCTTATATAAGTAAAACTGATAGAGTAGTTGTCTAGCCTGTAACTATATGATAAATTAGATATAATCTGACTCATTTATTTTTTTTAATCTAAAAATTAAACATATTTTAAGATGGTATAAATTTTCATTATTCTTTTCTTCTTTATAGAATTAACCAAATATAGATTTATTAATTAAATTCAATGTCTTAAACCTAAGTCATAATTTTCTCTCCCACTATAAGCTCCTCCTTCTGACTTCCTAATTTTTTTAATGGAATTACCATTCTACCTATCACCTTTGGTTCTTAAACCTCCATGTTATCTTTGACTTTCTCTCTCTTCTTTCTATTTTTTCACCCTTTACACATTAGCCACTTGCAGGATCCATTCATTCATTTTCTAAGATATCTCTCAAATCAGCCTCTTCCTTTGCTAGCTGCATTGCCTCTCATCTGAAATATTGCTTAGGGAAATATTGTAGATGCTAGAGAAAGAAAAGATCATTGAAAAGGTGTAATCACAGAGGAGTTAAAAAGGAGATATAGTTGACAACACAGATCATAGTATTAACCGTAGTGGCAAAATCTTTTCTGACACTGGAGGAAAAATAAGTAGAGACAACAAACTTTATTTGAGGTTCTGAGGAAGGATGATAATGGCATCCCCAATGGATGGTTTTGAATTTGGAAGAGATAGGAGGGAGAAGAGAAGAGCTACATAGAGTAAAACAGGGGGTAATTAAGGGTTAAGAAAAACATAAAGAACATTTGGTAGAATTTGCTTGTGAACCCATCCGGCCCTGAGGACTTTTTTTTAGGAGGTTCATTGATGGCTTGTTCAATTTCTTTTTCTGAGATGAGATTGTTTAAATATTCTCTTTCCTCTTTTGTTAATCTAGGCAATTTTTATTTTTGTAAATATTTTAATATAGGATTTTAGTATTGCCATGTTGGTTTAGGGCAAACCTGTCAGTTACCCTGGATGGAATGTTGCGGAGGGCATGAGACACTTGGCAGATACCAACTGGCAGTTGAACTGAGAGTATAAAAAGCCCTGGAAACCCAGAGCTGGCTTCTTCCCTGACCTGACTTTGACCTGTCCACTCATCTACCCCTTCCCTGGGCCCAGGTGGCAAAGGATGCTAGGATTGGAAGAGGGTGAGGGAGTGAGAATGTAGGAAATTAGGATTTAGGACCCAAACAACCAGAGCAACACAATATTATTATTTATCATCATCTACAAGATTAGCCAATAGATCAGCTCTGGGTTTCCAGGGCTTTTTATTCAGTGAATTTCCCAGGGTCACACAGCTAGGAAGCATCTGATGTCAGATTTGTACCTACAACCTCCTTTCTCCTATTCTGCCTTTCTATCCATTCAGCCACTTTTTTGTCCCCAAGTCTATATAGTTTTGTGACTCTCCAAGTAGCATCAATGAGACCTTTAGACAGTGATGAATGAAGTAAAAAATAGAGGTAATTCAAGTTGGAATCCATGAAAGCATTAACCATAGCTAATATGTGTAGTAGAGTTTTAACTTTTAAACTTAAACACAATTTGTTAAGTAGATCATATAGTTAAGGAGAGAAATTACTATGCTTTTTGTAAGGTTATATTACAATAAAAGTGGAACATAAGCTCTGGAAGGGTCAGAAAGCTACAGTTATGACTCAGGTATGGAGTCTATACACATCTTTTATCTGAGCACTGTTGTAAATTAAGTTTGGAGAAATTCATTAGTAAATTGAGATTCACAAATAATTAATCTCATATATAACATTAAACATCTATACTATAAACTCTCTGCTGAGAGGGGAAAGGCACAAGCATTTATCATTATCTTTCTTAATTTCCCTCAACTATTAGTGCTTCCCTCTTTTTACTACTTTGAATCTAACGTATATAATTTGTATTTGTTCTATATTTATGTATGTTTTTCCCTGATAAAACAAACTTTTTGATAATAAGGAATATTTCAAGTTTTATTTTTGCATCCCCAGTACATTGTAAGGTACTTAGCATATAATAGCTGCTTATTAAATACTCGATGACTGATTGGTTTCTTAAATTCCAAAATCTTTTAGTTCTTTTATTCATATTATTATGACCATCTTGTATGGCATTCTCTTCATTCTCTTCATTCTGCTTCTTCATTTTGAATTACTTCCTATGTCCTTTGTTAGAGTATAAGTTTTTTTGGGGTAAGGATCATTTCATTCATTGTACTTTATTTCTAGCAGTTAGTACAGTGTTTAACACATAAAAACATACTGAGCAATTCCTGCATTTCTTCGAATTCCCCACATTCATATTATCTTATGGAATAAAAGTATTTCATTATTTTTATTTTACAATTTGTTCATTCTCAAATCAATGAATAAATGAATAAATATCAGTTAATATTTGCATGCTCAATGACTAATGCAGTGTCTAGCATGTAGTAAGTATTTAATATATACTTGCTGATTGATTGATTTCTTAATAGTTTTTTTCTACTTTATTATTTTCATCCCACACCTATTGCTATGAATATTTTGACATATGCAGGATCTCTTTGTGATTAATTATCTTGGAATATATGTCTACAATGGGATCAATGGGTCAATGACCATGAATACTTTAGTACATTTTCTCACATAATTCAAAATTGTTTTGGAAAAGAGTAGAACCAACAACAATAATTAGTGCCTTTTTTTTCTGAAAGTCTATCCAACATTTCTTTCTGTTTTTTTCCCCTTCTTTTTCAATTTAATGGATATAATTTGATAGATATGAAGTAAAATTCTCTCATTGTTATGACTTCTTAAATCTCCTTTAAATAATTGTACATAAGAAGTAAAACAATTGCAATTGTGTTCTCAGCCAAGATACCAAAAAATGTTAATATGGTAATGTCTGATGAATTAATAGTATCTAATTCATAATCTCAAAGTCACTCACTCATTTAACACCTTCTACCCTCACTATCACCTCCTTTATAGCAGCTAACCTGGACTTGTGGCTTGTTTTCAGGTATCCATTCAGTAATGTCCTTGCTACAGCTTTAGTCTGTGTCAGTACATCCTACTTTTATTCTCACTCTGTCTTTCCCTGACAAAGAACAACTGAAAGAATACTCTACCAAAGAACTAAAGAACAGAAAAACTGGAACATGGTGCTGACTTGTGTGTGGGGTTCTTCCAGATCTGAAGGAAAGGGGACTGACATCCAGCTGAGGCCAGTTCTATCCCATATACATCACTTGAGGCAGACTACTAGGTCAGTGATGAGTGAATTCCCTAGCATGAGAGGAGGCTAAGACAGCTTTGAGGTTTAGTCCTCAGGTATTTTGTCATCAAAGACAAAGGAATCAGAAAAATGAGTAATAGGTGAACATAAGGGGAAATCTACTTCTCTCTTCCTCAGAGATTAGAACAAAGGAGAAGAAAAAGGTAATGATTTACAGGGACTTTTAGTTTTGGTATAGGGAATATGAAAGAATTGATGGTATATAATCTCGATTCTTCTTGTTTATTCTCTGTTTAGAAGAAAATGACATCATGAGGGTAGTGTCTTGACTCTTGAACATGAATTGGATTTAAGTGAGAGTTGCACAAAGTCATCAGCTTCACTTTCTCTTCCAGAGTAATCTAAGTCCAATGGCAAGACAGCTGGAAATCACCTGGGATGCAGGGGATGACCATGGTATCTTTGATGTTTGACCAGGTTCTAACACTCCATAGCCTTTGCCTTGGCCACATTCATAGCTATTGGAAAAAAGGTGGTTGGGGCAGAGATCAGGGATTTTGTAGGAAGAAGATCTGGGTTTTACTGTTCACTGCTTATTTCTTTTCCATTTTTGAGTAAGTCACTTAAACTCTTGGGAACGTGGTTTCATTTGCTATTTAATAAGGGGCTTATAAAGTGTGGTACAATGGGGAAAAACTGTGGATTTGGAATCCTAGAAATCTTCACACCTCAGTTTGATTCCTATTACTATCCTTGCAACCATGGGCATATTGCTTAAACTCAGTAGATCTCAGTTTCTTCCTGTTTACAATGAAAGGGTTGTATTAGACTTTAAGGTCCCTTTCAGTTCTAAATTAATGACTACATCTCCTTTAGGGTCCTTTCTAGTTCTAAGCTCTGTGATTATCCTCCCAGATAATTACGAAGTTTTAAAAAGCCTTTTTTTTAAATAGGAATTAAAATCTACCAGATATAGAGTTCATATATGACAGAGGAAATCCTACATTTTTGTTTAAGTTCAAGAAGTGGGAAATTCTGAATGGAAAATTCAGAGAAAATTAAGCTCCAGAGTGTGTACTTCTTTAAAGCAGGAATTCTTAAGTTTGGGCATCTATGAACTTGGAGTTAAAAAAAATGATAACTGTGTTTCAACATAGGTCATTTCCTTTATAATTTCATGTGTTTTTATTTACTTAAAAAATTTTATTCTCAAAATGAGTTAGTAGGACTTCACCAGATTGCCAAAGGGCTCCAAAAACAGTGTTAACAGCATCTCTCCCACCAGTAAGCCCTTGAGAACTGGGAATGCATTTTGCTTTTATTTATAATCCCTAGTGCTTAGCACAGTGCCTGGCACATGGAAGCTACTCAATAATGCTTTTAAATGATTGACTCCCTTTAAAAAGTATATTTGTTTGAAAACTTTATATTTGACACCAGGATAAAATTCTAGGCCCCCATGGAAAAGATGGAAAAGACCCTTTCCTATCCTTCCCCTAGCTCAGTGCCAGAGTAGACTTCTTCCTTTTGTGTTGTAAAGCACCACAGGTGTGATTGGGATGGGAGTGACCTCTTCTTTATTGGAGTTTTGCAATGACTTAGATGCCAGACAGTCTAATATGTATGCTAGCAGAACTGCCCTAACTTAAATTAAGCTACCTTTTTTATTTTTCTATTAACCAGAAAATCCTTGCATTTTTATATTTTAACAAAACCTCAACATAAAGCAAAAGGGAAGGAAAGAGCAGCCACTGACAGCTGTAATGTGAGGATGCAACAGAGATTTTTGCTCTGGCAAGAGCCAACTGTAAACAGCCCTGGCAATTAAGTCTTAGAATCTTCACAGAGGAGGCAGTTGGAGTCTGAGGCTTGAAGAGAGCTGACGTTCCAACTGAGGCTCTGCTTTGGCTTTTGGCTTTGCCTTGGCCTGTGCTTTTGTCTCTGGACAATTTGAACCTAGCTGATTTCTCTGGACCTCTCCCTGACCTCTCCATATTATACCCCTGTTATTTTCCCTGAATTTCCCCTTGGGCTCTGGGAGGAAGGGTGGTTTTGGTTTTGGTTTAGACTTTGTGGGTTTTAGTTTTCTGTAGGCAAGTAGGGCATCCTTAAATCAAGCTATCCCTTATTTTATTGATCTAGTAATTACTTTACTTTAAGGCAACCAAATCTTCCTGACTGGGAGAGTGGGCTCTCTCTCAGTCTATCCGTCTCCTGTGACCCTTCCCCCACCTTTAGCTTTCTCCCTAGAGGCTATTAAAAAACCCTAAACCCTTCTCTCCTTCTGATTAATCCTGATATTAATAAATCCCATTTGTTACCTACTCAAACCTTCTGGTGAATCATTGTGTCGAAGATTGAGGCAAGGGCTGAAGGGGGAAGGAGTTATTTTCTTTTATTCTTGAAGGAACTGTGGGCATCCATCTTGGCAGAAAGTCTTATCTGAGACTTCCTCCTGCCATTAGTTTCACTGACAGGGAGGAGCCCTTCAACTTCTCCCTCAAGGGACTTTAAAAACTAACAAGAGAAGCCCTCAAGGCAGATCTAAACATTTCTGACTGGCCCAACTCCTTTGTGTTTATAGAGATACCTTTCCTTGCTTTGAAGATTTCAGCCTATCTCCCCCAGTATCCTTTGCCTAGCCTCAGTGTCTAGCCTGTTTCAGCTACCCTCCTGTATATTCCCATTCATCTCCCTTGCCATCCAATATACCACCTCATTCTTTCCTTCCCTACATTCAGCCACCCCCCCTCATTCCTCCTACCTCACCTTTATCCCTCCTTTAAGAAAAGATTAAAGATTTACTTCATTTCTTGATAACACAGCCCATTATCATGGTCACTAGGAAATAGAAAGCAACAAAACTCAGGATGACTGTCATCATGGTTTGAACCTCTAAGTGTATGAGGACTTTCAGGTGTGTTCATCAGGTGACAGTTTCATTCACTGACCACATCTGACCTGCACAACAACTAACTTGGGACTTTTATCATTTTTTTTCTCTTGAGCTGATACCTCAATGTGTTATTCATATGTGAAAATAAAGTTGAATTAAAAGCTGCCTTTCCGCATTTATGTATTGAACTATAGTTGTGATATCAGAAGGTAGAACAATATGATTAATGCAATCTGAAATGCCACATCATAATTGGGTGACAACAAATGTACTTTTCCTGAAAATTACTGCTCAAGGAACATCAACCTTAACCAACAAAACATGCTGCTAAAAATTATTATGAAACTCCTTTCACTATTCATCTAATTTCAAACACATTAGGATTTTTTCTCCTTTCCTCTAGGCTGAGAAATAGCTAACTGTCTCAGAAGGTCAAAGCCAGAAAGTTTCCATTAAAAAAAAAACTCTCATAAAAAAATAGCACCTTTTTGTGGTACCAAAGAAGTGGATATGAAGTAGATGCCCCTTTATTGGCAATTGGCTAAATACATTGTTGTTCATAGATATACCAGAATATTATTGATTCATAAGAAATACAGTTATGGAGAATTCAGAAAAGAATGGGAAGACTTATATGAATTGATGAGTATAAAGTAGAAACAGAAAAACAAATATATAAAATATAGATATATTATAACTACAATAATGTATATAGAAAGGAAAACAAAAGAAAATAAAACTGAGCACTGTGTAATAAGAATGGCTATGATTACTTCTTGAGAAGAATTTTAAAAAATGTACTTCTTTCCCTTCTTTTTAAAAGTAGGGGATTAGGATTGTGGAATTTCATATACAGCCTCATAGCATATTAGTGAACTTCCACTCAGTAGCAGACCTCTACTGTCCACTCCACATTTGCTTAACTTTTTTTATTTTTTAGTCTTTTTTAAAGCCTTTATCTAAAGGGATAACTCTCTTGTAGTAAAATGTAATGTTAAAACAAAACTAGGCAAAAGCCATGGATAAAAATAAGTTAATATTAAAAGTTAATATAAAAAAGTAATTTATGAATTGCCAAAAAAATATCCATGGGTTTGTATCAACTTTGGAATAACTGATTTGGTTAGAGACAGAGTATTTTTAAGCTACAGGCCTCATGATAAAGCAAATGCCATGGCTAAAATGCTCCAAATTTTTTGGCCTGATCTCCTTTTATTTATAGGCTTGGCTTCAGAGGTGTCTAAAAAGAACCAGCTAATTAAATATAATTTCAGTAGCATCTCCTCTGTCCCTTGATTCTCTCTCATTTGAAGGTCTTATGCACTGAGTCAGATTTTTAGTTACAATTGGAGTACACATTGTTATAAGGATAGTTCTATCCAGGATTATCTCCCTTAGCTCTCCCTCTCCACTACCCAATGATTGCCCTAGAATGAACCCAAAACTTTGAACTGGCTTCAGATTTGACTTGAACTCCTGAAGCACTCCCAGGGGGAGGTAGGGAATGGATGACCCAGTGCTGTATTGTGTACTCTAACATGCAATTTCTAGGACCCCACATGAGTTATTCATTCAGAAGACTTATTGGATGCTGTTCTAAGCCTCCCCTACATCTTTCAACTTTTCTTATATTGGAAAAGTGTGGATACATAGCTTCCTTCTTGCCTTTTGCTCACCTCTACCAAAATTTCCTGGTCCTGTTTTCAGAGGTGAGGATAAGTTTGGCAGCTGAGTGTGGAGGTAAAGATGCCTCTATTCCCTGGCAGGAGCTCTTTTTTCCCTCCTTAAGCTTAAAAGTTCCTGGGAATGAAGTGATTTTTCCAAGGAAGTTTAATGAATAGGTCAATTCAATTCAAGAACAGAGGGAGGAAAGTGCCTTCTCAGATATAAATGAAAGGATTTATGATGTGTCTGATCACTTTCCTTAGTACAGGCCGCAGGTGAAGACAATCCCTGCCCTCAAAGAGGTTTTACAATTGTCTGCACTCCATGAAGGTCTATCAGATTAGGTTCTTAATTATCACAGCTTTGGTCTTTCTCTTGAGACCAAAAAAAAAAAAAAAAAAAAGCAGTGGTGGAAGGGAGGGGAAAGGAAGGAAAAAGAAAAAGTCAACTCAGACTTTCATAAAATTCTTAGCAACTGCTGTGAATAGAGACCCCACTGTGCCTAAATGAGTCCCATACCAGCCCACAGGGTCTTTCTGAACTGCTGCAAAATGGGGAGAGCCTGAACATTTTCAAACAGTTTTCAAAATAGTAATGATACTTAATAAAAATCTTCTCCTAAGACAAGGCTAATTTGAAAAGACCTCCTGAGGCTTTAATGTGGAATATAGAACAAATTTTTTTAAAAATTGGAAATGTCAAAAATTGGAAATGTCGAGTCATCAACAGGATAACAGCTCTGATCCAAGGGAGCCTTTACTGTTTGAGGACATGCAAACCGAATCCTTTCCAGACATAAAAGATGGTAGGAAAGAGGACAGGCTTCACTTTTCAAAGCTTTCATTTTTCAAATATAGAAAATAAAGATTGACCCCAAATCTCCTAAGCAGTAGGTGAAATTTCATGAAAGTTTTTAAAATATTTTCACTGTCTGACCATCTAATGAACAAGGAGGCTTATCACAGCAGGCTGTGTGGGTTTGTTTGTGTGTGTGTAGGGTGGCATTTTACATTCAAATCCATGGAGAACACTAAATGTCAAAGACCTTTTGTTATGTGTACACCCAATTTCTGAAATACATAATACTGATAAATCAAGTAAAAGGAATGACAAAGTAGCACATGAATCAAAAAGAAGATTTTGTAGTTTCTACCTGAAAAAAATTCTAGGGCTAAGGCTGTACTATATAGCTTACAGTGTTAAAGAGGCTGGGCAATGCCCTAGCACAATTGAGGTCTCTAGTTTCTGTGAAGTGAGGATCAAATCTGGACTTTGGAATATTCTACCTGTGTGATCTTGGGCAAATTATTTAACATCTCTGGGCTTCAATTTCTTCTATTGTAAAATGAGGGAAGTTAAACTAAGAGGGATCTTTTAGGTCCCTTTTAGCCCTTAAAGTTACAAACTATTCTCCCATGAAATGTATAGCTAATCAAGCCTGGTGTGATTATTTTGGATGAATTATCTGGCTCACTGGCTCATTTCACCATTTTCTTTCCTGGGCATTTAATGCTCTATTGACATGTTAAAACAACAATAACAACAACAACAACAAAAAAACCTTTCTTTATAAAAAGCAGTATAAAACTCAGTGGCTTGGAAAGTTTGTCATATGATTTCATTTTTTGCATATGTTTCATTGTAGAGTACGTAAAACAGTCTTGTAAAGGACCATAATATACCTGAAGTTTCATGGGGCAAGTCACATGTTTACTCAAACCTTATGTTCTCACAGTGGCTGGCTTTTAGCACATCAAACCTTAGTGAACATCATTAGATCAAATGACCGTAAGAAGTCCTAAGTGAAGTGATTTTGATCCACTCCACACATTTCCCACTGGATTTTTTTGTCCACATTACATAATCACTGTACATTTGGCACAGTATGTAGCCTTTGAAAGAGTTTCAGGATTAAGGAAGCATGAAGACTGAATTGCCCATAAAATCTGAAAAGAGCACTAGAAATATATATCCTGAAAAAATTGAAGCTTTCCTCCTCCCTCAGTGCAAATTAAAAGCTCCTACCAAGCAAAAGGCTTATAATTCAAGACAGAACTTAGGAAACCATGAGAAAGTATCAAAGTCAGCAATCTTTTGAACCATCATTTTGCTGAACATTAACATTTTTAAAAGTTCTGTTGATTTTAGGCTAACGATCTTAGACCTATCTACAAATATCCTGGTAAACTTGGCACTTTCAAAAGAAATTAGTACTGGCAGAAAGCAAGTGGCACTGAACTAGGCAACTTACAAAGTCAATTGGACTAGGCCAAGCAAAGGCTGACCTCAGATGGGGAGGTTCATAAAAAAGGCATTTCGATCCCTGAGTAAGCACTGAGAATGTTACGGAAGTATGACATTCCCCAAACTCATTTAGTTATAGAATTTTTTTGTGACTTAAAATATATTGAAAAAACTAGGAGTACTGACACAAGGGGTACAGGAGCTAGGGACAAGAATATATTTTGGAGAAAATTAAAGGAAATTAAGCCTATTTTCATGTAAAATGCTGTTTATAATCTATACTTTGATACAGGTATAATTTAATACTTTTAAGGAAAAATAGCACTATTTTTTTCTCATGGAACTTCCAATAACCTGCACAGAATACTTGGCTTTTGCAGAACACAATTTGGGAGAAGATAGGGATAAAAGAAGCAACATTGGAATGAATGAAGTCAGATGTTCAGGAGGACTAACTAGATCTTACTCTGCCATGAACTGTCATGGTCTTGTCATTAACTTCTTTGGGTCTTAGTTTTCTCTTCTGCATTAGACTATCAGTTCAGTGAACTTAAGTTCTCTTTTAACTTTTTTTGAATTTTATTTTTATTGTCTTGCAAAACATACTTCCATCTTGGTCACTGTTGTAAGAGCAAAGTCAAATATAACCAAAACCTCAAGATAAAAAACCCATAAATACACTGATATGAAAGACAACTCCAACAGTTCTTTTCCTGGAGGTAGATGGTATTACCCATCATAAATCTTTCAGGATTGTCCCAGATCATTCCACTGCTGAGAGTTGCCAAGTTTTCACAGCTGATCATCATACAATATTGCTATTACTATGTACAGTGCTCTCCTGGTTCTGCTTACTTGCTTATTTCACTCTGTATCAATTCTTGCATATCTTTCCAGCTTTTTCTGAAATCATCTTGCATATCATTTCCTTTAGCCCAATAGTACTTCATTAACAAAATGTACCCCAATTTGTTCAATCATTCCCCAAATGATGGGCATCCTATCACTTTCTAATTCTTTGCCACTACAAAAAGAGCTGCTATAAATATGTTTGTACAAGTAGGTTCCTTCTCCTGTTTTATTATCTCTTTGGGATACAAACTCAATAGTGGCATTATTGGATCAAAGAGTATATACAGTTTCATAACCCTTTGGGAATAGTTCCAAATTGCCTTCCAGAATGGTTGGATCAGTTCACAATTCCACCAACAATGCATTAGTGTACCAATTTTGCCACATCTCTTTCAATATTTAGATCTCTTCTAACTTCAGGATCAGTTTGAGCTAGTATACATATCAATTAAATAGTTTGTGGAAAGCCTTTCGAAGGTTATAAACAGCTGCCTCATGAACATCTTGTGTTCATCAATGAGCCAGTTTCACATTGTCTCTCTCAACCTCAAACCTCAAACCCAAGGTTTCTTTCATATACACCCACACATCCACCTGACAGAAATCAGGTTATTCTTGGCTATGGGTGCTACATAGAGGTGGGCAGGAGGAATCTGTGCCTCCCACCTTTCTTTCCTCACAAGAAAATCATGCAGAAACCTGTGCTCTGCCCTTTCATTGTCCCTTTCCCTCCCCCAGTCAGATTCCCCTTCTTCAACCTTTTTCATTTCATAGATTAATTCATTCTACTTTCCATAACTTGTTTTCTTATGTATTTATACATAATATTCAACCTTCTTTCTATCTTTCTATCTCTTTTTCCTGTGGCTTGTCTAGGAAAATTTTTCCATTTCTTTCTTTTTCCTCTTTTGTTCATTTAATGTGTAAACCAGAAAATGACCTCAATCATTGCTAATAAGCTTAAAGTAGTGCCAGTGATAGCATCTATATCAAGGAAGAGGAAAGCTATTAAGTTTTGGAGTAAAATTAGAAGTAATAGAGATAGTGTAGTATATTGGATAGAAAGCTGGGCTTGAAGTTAGAAAGATCTAGGTCTAAGTCTAAGTCCCACCTTTGACCCATACTGGTGTCAGAGGTGGGGAACATCACAAACTTTCAGTGCCCAGACAAACTAAGCCAATTCAATAAGTGATTACCATTTTCTAGGCATTGCTCTAAGTGCTAGGAATATAAGAGAAGTAGACAGGCATTCCTTGTCCTCAAAGAGCTTACATTGCAATAGGGGCAGACAATACATAAAAGAACCTAAAAATTGGGGGAAGAGGATGAAGGTATCTAGATAAGGGTAATTCTATAGAAAGTCCTGGATATTCAGGAATATAATCTCAAGAGGAATGAAGATATTGCTGACCTGGGCCTCTTCTTTAAATTGGAGGTTTTGGGAGGAATCAATTAATCAGAGAGCAATGCCATAAGCTGTAGAAGTAAAGGGAATTTCTGACATATAAAGTCCAGGGGTAGAATTTAGGGGACAACAATATTTCAGTTGCTTCAACATTATGTCTACTTGGTTATCAGATATGGACTTTATAGTAGTCAAAATAAAGTTTCCTGATTTTTTAAGAACTATGGACTTCTTAGTTTCTATGACTGCCTTTTCCACTGTTATAGCATATTGACCAAAGTTCATTTAATTTTTTAAATTTTTATTATTTTTATAATATAAATAATACAAAATATATTATTTTATATTATACAATATATAATATAATATAAATAATATAAAATAAAAATGATTTAATTCAATCAGACTGTGGTTTGAAACTGCAGAGATGGGTTGACTAATGAGATAAAATGGAAGAAGGGCAAATGTAAAGTCAGATTAGAAAAAATTAACTTCAAAAGAACAAAGATTTTCTAATTTTTTGTCACCACAAACAGCGTGGCTATGAATATTTTTGTGCAAGCATTTTCCTTATTACCTCTTTGGGGTACAAACCTAGTGGTGGTATTGATGATCAAAGGGCATATAATCTTTCAAAGCCTTTTGGGCATAATTTCAATTTGCCTTCCAGAATAGTTGGAGTAATTCACAACTCCACCAGGAATGCATTAGTGTCCCAATTTTGCCTCATCCCCTCCAATATTTATTATTTTCCTTTACTCTCATATTGTCCAATCTGCTAGGTGTAAGGTGGAACCTCAGAGTTGTTTTGATTTGCATTTTCTAATTAGGAGAGATGTAGAACATTTTTTCATGTGATTATTGATAGTTTTGATTTTTTCATCTGAAAACTGCCTATTCATAAACCTTGACCATTTGACAACTGAGGAATGGCAGAACATATTGTGATATATGATGGTGATGGAATACAATTGTGCTGTAAGGAATGATGATCTGGAAGGTTTCTATATGAACTTGGAGAAACTCAATTAACTGATGCAGAGTGAAATGAGCAGAACTAGGAGAACATTGTATACAGAATGGAATTATCTGATGTAATGGACTTTGCTACTAGTAGCAATGCTAGGACACTCCTGAAGAACTTATGGGAAAGAATGCTAACCACATTGAGAGAAAGAACTATGGGAGTAGAAAAGAAAAAAAATACATCACTTATCACATGCATATATGTGTATGTGATTTGGGGTTTAGGCTTTAAAAGTTCACTCTATAGCAAAAAACAAATAAAATGGAAATAGGTATCAAGTGATAACATTTGTATAGCCCAGTGGAATTCCTTGTAACCTCTGGAATGGAGGATGGAAGTGAGGAGGGAAAGAAAATGAATCATGTAAACATGGAAAAATATTTTAAAAACTTTAAAAAAGAAAAAAAGAACAAAGATTAAGGAGTCATGAATAGATTCTGGCAGTATATTTGATCAATATCTGTGTACTTTTGTAAGCTATAAGCTTAGTGAGTCCATAGTGTGTTACACTTGGACAAGAAAGTTAATATAATCTTAGACTACATTAAAAGAGCCAGAATGTCTAGGGCTATGGAAGTGAATCTTGCCATTATATTGTATTCAGTTTGGGGTGCCAAACTGACATTGATAAACCAGAGAGATTCTTCTAAATACATTTAAAAAAATTTTAATTAAAAAAAACCCTTACCTTCCATCTTAGAATAACATAATTCCAAAGCAAAAGAGTAGTAATGGCTATGTAATGGGGTTAAGTGACTTTCCCAGGGTCACACAGCTAGGAAGTGTCTGAATCCAAATTGGAATTCAGGACTTCCCATCTCTAGAGCTGTTATTCAATCTACTGAGCCACCTAGGTGCCCCCAAACTGGAGAGATCCTAATGGAGGTCAGGGAGAGCAGTAAAGTGCCTTGAACTCTTGTGGTATAAAACTTAAAAGGAGTTGGGGATTTTTAGCCTGTGGAAGAGAACAATTAATAATAATAATAATAATAGCAGGTGATATTTATATAATGCCTAATATATGCTAAGTCCTGTGCTAAGTGTGTTGTAAGTATTATCTCATTTGATCCTTACAACAACCCTGGAAGGTAGGTGCTATTACAATTCCTATTTTATAGTTGACAAAACTGAAGTCACTCAGTACCTGGTGCATGAACTCCTCTGCCTGTTGATGAACTCTTCTTTGCTGCTAAAATGCATTCATGAAAATCTTAACTCATTTCAGTAACTACTTACCACTACCTCCTTTTACTAGAATATATGGTTCCCTAGAACACACAGCTTCTTAGGGGACATAATCCTGCAGAAACTGAGTCCATGTGTATCTAGATGGCTTATTCAGTTTTTACATTTTTGTATAATTTTTCAAATCTCTTCTCTATATCTCTGTTTATTTTTTAAAAGGTATTATTGACATTTTTACGTTGATTCCATTGTTTTCCCTGTGCTAAACACTGAAGGCCTTCACAGTTTAGCATCTATTCACCTTTTCAGCTACATGTTCAAATGGCCTCTGCTCCTTCCAAAAATGATTAATTTTCCTGACAACCCCTCTAATGTCAATGTTGTCCTACCTTCATTCACCTCTACATTTTATTTCCTATATATGTAAAATCCTTTTCTCTCTTCTACTCAATTCCTGGAAGCAAGATTGAATGGTGAATAGAACACTGGGCTTGGAACCATTTAGACTCATCTTCATAATTTCAAATCCAGCCTCAGACAATTGCTAGTTGAGGGACTCTGAGCAAGTCACTTAATCCTATTTTCCTAAGTTTCTTCATCTGTAAAATGAGCTGGCAATGTAAATGGCAAACCACTCCAGTATCAGTTTCAAGAAAACTCCAATATTAGGTTATAAAAAGTAGAATATGATTGAAATGACTTAACCACAATAATATTGATTGTCATTCAGAGTACCACTGAAATGACATCTTTTCAGGAAGTCTTCTCTGCGACTTGCCCTCTTCACAAAGGTAATGCCCTCTCTCTGCATAGTTAATATTTCATTGTTTTATAATTCTATAATGGTCTTTACATACATAATATAACATATTATATATATATATATCTGTTGCCATTTTGTTTCCCTACCATAAAGGAAGATCCTTGAGAGCAGGTATCAACTTTTAGTTAATTGTGTATTTCCTCAGTATCTGACCCTATGGTCTGCATTGGAGGCATTTAATGTTTGTTGTGCTCTACATTATATTAATTTTATATTAAGTGATATGATGTGATGATGTCAATTTCATAGTAGTAAATAGTTGTAGAAGTATTATACTATGCTATCTCTGCTTTTGGTGATTATGGTTAAAAAAGAAAGTAGCTATCAAAAATTACAGCTTGCAGATGTCTAGCATGTGTGTTCCATGGGTTAATTTCAAGGTCTGAATGTTTATAATGTGTTCATGCCTGCACTTTGTTTTCTGGCATTTTAGTTAATTAAAAACAAGGCAACACCTCATTAGTATCTCATCAAAAGCAGTCAATCTTCCCATGACATCTGAATGGGGAGGGTGGTTTTTAAAAAATGCAAATTATGAACCCTATGAAATATTAAAAGTATCAGAGGAAAGTCTCTAGTACATTGAATTGATTCTCTTAGAAAGACTTATGGAAGGACTTAAGCAAGAAAAGGAGAAGACAAACAGTTATGAATGACTTTTAGTCTTTACTTTTTGAAGAACTAACCACATTAATGAGATAACCCACTGATGAAATATCAAAGAGAATGTATGGTGAGTGGGTGGGTTTTGTGGTACTTTTAGCCTTTCAAAGTGGCTCTTTGGAACTTTGATGAAGCTGAAATCTTCTCAATATCAACATTTCCTCTAACTGTATATTGCATACAACAAGACTCACAACTCCCTCCACACTTTACTAACCAGTGTGTTTCTTATTCATGAATCCACCAAAAAACATGCTAGTATTCTACAAGCTAAGTAGTTCACAGATTTAAAAAAGAAAAAAAAAAGTACAACTCTCTCTTCAAGAGCACAATACTCATGGGATAATTTATTTAGAGATAGAAGATACCTCTTTGGTCATCAAGTTAAATCCTGTCATTTTATAGATGAGATTCAGGGAAGGTAAGTTTCTTGCTCAAAATCACAGTCAGAGACAATATTAATTTAGGACCTTCCCCCTTAATAAGGTATGGGTTAAAGTTCTACCTGCAATTTCAAAAAATCTATAATTCAGATTTTTCACTAATTCCATCTCACTTAAGCTCAGTTATGAATCAAATATATTAAAATAGATCTAAACCCAGTGAAGACTTGTGCAGACACAGAGTCTGCATGTATGTGATGGTTCATATTCTGAATCACTCTAGACCTTTACCCTAATTGTACAATTGCCAGTGGGGATTAGCTGATGTTTATAAACAGAAGGGACTTTTGAATTGCATATTTATCCTCTTAGAGAAACAACAGGTATAAACAGAAAAAAATACTTGGGTTAGGCTTCAAAGGTTAAAGTAAACCCCTCACCCCACAAAAATGGTCAACTAAAATGTATTTTCAAAATGATATTTAGTGTAAAAATATTATGCTCATTTATATAAGTAACATATTAACTCTATGTCATAACAATAAAGTGTGAAATAATAAAGATTTTATATATCACTTTAATGTTTCCAAGTTCTGTATCTTATTTGGTCAACATAAAAACCTTGTGAGGTAGGTATTATTATAAGTATTATTCTCATAATAGTAAAGAAAAACTAAAACTTAAGTGAAGTGATTTGTTCAAGTTCCATGTGTTGGTATGTATAAAAGGTAAGATTCAAATATAAGACTTTTCTGATTCCAAGTTTAATGATTTTTCTATTGTACCAAATCACTTACTGAATAGAACCAAAATTGCATGATTTTAAGACTTAATTTTAAGTTCAATAATGATAATAACTCATATTCATATCAGACTATATAGTTTACAATGTGCTTTACTATAATAGCCTAAAGAGATTTAATAACAAATATTGGGGGAGAGGGGAGCCAAGATGGCTGAATAAAGGCAAGGACTTTCCTAAGTTCTCTCAGATTCCCTTTCAAAGAACTTTAAAATAATTTCTAAAACAGGGGCAAAACCAACAAATGGACATGGTAGAACAATTTTTCAGGGGAAAATAGCCTACAATATCTGCAAGAAAAGATATGGTTCACTGGGATGAGAATGGAAATGGAGCACAGGCCTTGCCAATGGAAGACTGCCCCTGGCAAGTCAGCAGCAACTTTCAGAGCAATTGAGTCAACAACAGCAACTTCCTGAGCTCTCAGCCCACAAACAGTAAAGAGAAAGGACAAATGGTCAGAAAGAGATTACAGAGGTCTCTGCTGTCACTGGGTGAAGGACTCTCTTGTGTTATCTGTATGCAGATATGGGTTGCAGTTCCAGGGGGCAGAAGAAAACTAGCACTCTAGAACCCTGATACAGTTCTAGGTGGTAAAAGCATGCTTGTGGTTGTTTCTAGACCAGAGCACTGACCAAATCTCTCCTTAGATCATACCATCTAAATAAAAAACTTACAGATGTCCAAAATTAACTCTGGAAACAGTAGCATTAAAAACCTGAAGTTGGGGCAATAACATTAAAAAAGAGTCCAACTTTAATATAATGTTAAAAGTCAAGAAATAGTTTGAGAAAATGAGCAAAAATAAAAAACAAAATATCTTGACTGTAAAAAGTTAGAGACAAGGAAGATCAGAACACAAACTAAGATCTCAACAGAGTCAAAAACATCCAAGATTCACCTATTCAGGAAGCCTTCCACTATTAACCCTATCTTAGTTTAACTGCTTTTCTCAGGTGTTAATATTTATTTAGGCAAAAGGATTTTATACTCATTTATAATTTCCTTTGTAATTGTTCTTTTTATGTATATGTCATGTATTTCTAAATTTTAAATTCCTAGACAAAGGAACTCTGTAATTTATTTCTTTTATATTTCTACTATAGCACAGAATACATGGCACAGCAAGTTGGCATATGATGGGTGATCAATTCATATTTTTGGACTGACTGGCAAATCAAAGAAACATCTACAGAATTATATCTGGTTTCCTTTCTTTTCCTTTCCTTCTGTGTCATTTGAAATTGTTATAAGCCCTGGAAGACTACAATTCCCAGGACTCTCTCTGCTACAATCTCTCCTGACAACACCCACTTCCTTTGTGAGAGGTGTCAGGGAAAATATAAAAGAGAAAGTTTCTCTCTCTCTCTCTCTCTCTCTCTCTCTCTCTCTCTCTCTCTCTCTCTCTCTCTCTCTCTCCTTCCCTTCTTACCCCTCCCCCCCCAAGCTCTACTCTCTACCATGGAGCACTCTCTACCCTGAGACCGTGATTTCTCTCTTGTCTCCTTTTTCCCTTCCTACCTCCTAGTTTTCCCTAGACCTTCCCTTTCTTAATCTAAATAAAACCTAACTATTCTAAACCCTAAAGTTGCTCTCAGATCTTTTATTTGAGATTTGAGCCCCTGAAAGTCTCTGATCAATTTCCCCCAACCAGAGCGGAGGCCCTTACCTTCTTTTCCCTTTCTCTACCTTCCTCCCTCCTTTGTCCCATTCCTCCAATCCTTCTACCTTCCTCCCTTCACTTTCACCACACATTCCTTCCTTCCTTCCTTCCTTCCTTCCTTCCTTCCTTCCTTCCTCCCTTCCATCACCAGGGTGTAGGCCTGTCTGTAGTGTACAAACACAAAGGAAACAATAGCAGTGGTAGTATTAACAAAAAAATAGTTTTGAGAGCTCTTAGGTCAGAGATGGAGGTCAGTCATCTGGTCAGAAAGAGATCGGTGGCCACTGCTGGGTTGATTGCCAATACATATTTCCCAGCACAGTTCTAGGAGAGAGAAGAATATTTTTAACTCAGTCAAAATGAGATGGGACATTGATTGCTGTTCTAAAGCACAGAGGAGTTCTAAGGCATCAAGGCAACATCAGGATATCGGAGGACCTGGTCATAATTCCAGGACCAAGAGGAGTGCTAATATTTGTGGCTACAAAGAAGATGGATATCCTTCCTGGATAAAAACCAAAGTCCAAAACAGGGAAGTATTGATTATATCTCTCCTTAGATCATATAATCTTGGAAGCACTGAAAATTTGTAGACCCTAAGAGTTAGCTCTGAAAATAGTAGCATAAAAAAGCCTAAAGCTTAGAACAGTGTCTTCCCCATCACCAAGTGAACAGAACCCAACTTTAACATAAAATTCAAAGTCAAGAAATTGGCTAGAAAAAAATGAGCAAATAACAAATAAAGAATCTGATGATTAAAAAGCTGCTACAGTGGAAGAGAAGACTAAAACATAAATTCAGAAGGAGACAAAACAATGAAAATAGCTACCAAAAAAGCTTCAGAGACAAAAATTGAATTTATTTTAGTCCCAAAAGGAATTTTTTTTAAAGTTAAACTTAAAGAATGAGATAAGAATAGTAGAAAAAATGTGAAAGGAAATGAGACTGATGCAGGAAATTTAGGAAAAGAGAATTAAACTGCTTGATAAAAGAAGAAAAAAATACTCATTTTAGAAATGTATTTAGAATATTTTTCCATGATTATATGATTCATGATTTTTCCCACCCCTCTTCCCTGCCCCTCCCAGAGCTGACAAGCAATTCTACTGGGTTATATATGTATCATTATTCAAAACCTATTTACATATTCATATTTTCAATAGAGTGATCTTTTAACTCCAATGCCCCAATCATAACCCCATTGAACCACATGATCGATTGTATGTTTTTCTTCTGCATTTCTACTCCCTCAGTTATTTCTTTGGATGTGGATAGTATTCTTTCTCATAAGTTCCTCTGGATTATCCTGGATCATTGCATTGCTACTTATAGAAAAGTCTATTACATTTGGTTGAAGCACAAAAAATACTGAAGAAAATTACACCTTAAAAATAGAATTCTGACAAAGGTCTCTTTTCTCAAGTATATAGAGAACAGAATCAAATTTATAATAATTCAAAACATCTCCTAATTGACAAATAGTCAAAAGGTATGAACAAGCAATTTTCGGAAGAAGAAATTAAAACTATCTTTAGTAACATAAAAAATGCTCCTTATCACACTTAATTAGAGAAATGAAAATTAAAATAGTTCTGAGGTTTCATCTCATACCCATAATATTTGTCAATATGAAAAAAAAGAGAAATGACAAATGTTGGGAAAAATAAGGAGACTAATACACTATTGGTGCAGCTGTGAACTAATCTAACTATTCTGGAGAACAATTTGGGACCATGTCCAAAGGGCCATCAAACTGTACATATTTTTTCATCCAGCAATACCATTATTAGATCTGGATTGCAAAGAGATCAAATATGGGGAAAAGTACCTACTTGTACAAAAATATTAATAAAAGCTGTTTTTGTGGTAGCAAAGAATAGAATAGAAACTAAAGGAACATCTATCAATTAGGAAATGAATGGCATATACAATACTATATTATATTATACTGTAATTATATATGATATAATATATTATCATATTATAATTATACTATGTTATATGATATTATTATAATTATACTATATCATTATATTATAATTAAACTATAATTTATAGTATATAGTTGTAATAGAATACTATTGAGCTATGAGAAATATAAATATGATGGTCACAGTAAAACCTAGAAAAACTTATATGATGTGATGCAAAGTGAAGTCAGCAGATCCAGGAGACTGTTGCACACAATACCAGCAATAATGTACTATGTACTATGGTCAATTGTGAATGACTTAATTATCAGTAATGCAAGGATCTAGGACAACTCTAAAAGACTCATGACAACAAAATATCTTCCACCATAGACAGAACTGATGGAGTCTGAATGCAAATTGAACTATACCATTTTCCACTTTATTTCCTCCATCAATTTTTCTTTTAAGGAATATATGTCTTCTTTAACATTATGTTGAACAAAGAAAAATGTATTATGTAACACATGTACCATCCTTATCATATTACCTACCATCTTGAGGACGAGAGAGGTTTGAGAGGGATGGGGTGAACATGGATCAAAAAAAAAATCAGAAAATAATTATTGAAAATTGCACCAACATGAAATCTGGCAGAAAAAAACAACCCAACACATATTGGCATAATTATAAAAGAGGCATAAAAATTCACTAATGAAAAAATCTCCTACAAAGCAAAATTGATCAAATGAAAAAAAGAAGTACAAAAGCTCTCTTGAAGAAGATAATTTCTTAAATATTAGAATTGGAGAAGTGGAAGCAAATGACTCCATGAGACATCAAGAAAGAAACAAAGTTAAAATGTAAAAAAATAGAAGAGAAAGTGAAATATCTTATTGGAGAAACAATTAACCTTGAAAATGAATTGAGAAGATATGATTTAAGAATTTTTGAACTACCAAAAAGACATGGTAAAAAAAACCCTATGATCATATTTCAAGAAAAGATTTTAAAAAATGTTGTGTTATCTTAGGTCCAGAGATTAAAATAGAAATTGAAAGAATCCACCAGACACATCCTGAAAGAGACTCCAAATTGAAAACACCCGTATATTATAGCTAAATTTCAGAACTTCCAGATCTAGGAGAAAATATTTCAAAGAGCCAGAGAAATAAACAATTAAAATATTGTGGAGCAATAGTCTGGATCACACAATATTTAAAGGCTTCTGCATTAAAGAAGTAGTGGGCTTAGAATATGATAGTTCAGAAGTCATAGGAGGTAGGATTACATGTGAGTGTGACTTAATCAGCAAAACTGAGTATAATCCTTCAGGGAATGAATGGATATTTAATGAAATCAAGGGCTTATACATTCCCAAAGAAAGAATAGAACAGAATAGAAAATTTTACCTTCAAACATGATTCAAGAAAAGCAGAAAAATGTAACTGAAAAATAAATTATAATGGACTCAATAAAGTTAAACCATTTACTTTCCTTTATGGGAAAATTATATCTCCTAAGAAGTTTATCATTGTTGGTACAGTTAAAAGTTTATATAGACAGAGGGTAAAGGTATGAGTCAATTATATTGGAATGATAAAAAGAAAATGAAGGGGTGAGAAAGAGGGATGCATTTGGAGAAGGAGATAGGGAGAGGCAGAAGGGGAAATTTTTCTCTCATAAAAGAGGTACATAAGAAATAGCTTTTATAGTGGAGAGGAAAATGGGGTTAGTGATGGGCAATGCTTAAATCTTACTCTTCTCAGAATTGGTTCAATTAAGGAAGAATATAAATACATTCAGTTACACATAGAAACATTAATTACTCAATCAACAGGGAAATAGGGAACGAGATAAGAGGAAAGTGGGAGTTGGGGAGATTATAAAAGAAAGAGAAGATTAAGGGAGGGTTAGAAGCAAAATGAATTTTTGAGGAGTGACAAAAAAAGAAACAAGAAGAAATGGAAGAATATGAGATGGTGGGCAAAACAATAATCATAATTATAAATGTAAATGAAATGAATTCACTCATAAAAGGGAAACAGATAGTAAGTTGGATTAAAAAACAGATTTCAGCAATAAATTATTTACAAGAGATGCACTTAAAACAGAATGACACACAAAGAGTTAAAATAAAAGGTTGGAGCAAAATCTAATATGTTTTATCTGCAATACAGAAGACAGAGGTAGCAATTGTAATCTTAGAAAAAGAAAATGCCAAAAAAAATGTTCAGTCATTTCAGTCATGTTTGTCTCTTTGTGACATCATTTGGGATTTTCTTGGCAAAAGAGTGGTTTGCCATTTCCTTCTTCAACTCATTTTATAGATGAGGAAATAGAGACAAACAGGGTAAACTGATTTGCCCAGAATCACAAAATGAGTAAATGTCTGGAGCCAGATGTGAACTCAGGGAGAAGAGTCTTTCTAATTCCAGGTTTGGCACATTGTCCACATAGTTTACTCTAAAAGCAAAAATAGACTGAATAGACTATTCAGGAAAACTCTACTTTGCTAAGGATTCCATAGACAATTAATTAATATCCAAAATTTTAATAGCAATTACATATCTCCAAATCAAATATTTGGTTTCCTCGATAAAACCCACATTTCTCAAATGTATAGAGAACTGGTTCAAATTTATAAAAATGGGTCACCTCCAAATTATAAATGGTCAAAGGAAATGACCAGGTTGTTTTCTGAGGAATTCAGTTATCTAAGGTCATATGAAAACATGTTCAAAATCACTATCCATTAGAGAAATATAAAATAAAACAACTCTAAGGTACCACTTCACATCTATTTGACATGACAAATATTGGAGAGGATGAAGGAAGATTAGTATAGTTGATGTAGTAGTAAACTGGTCTGACTATTCTGGAGAACAATTTGGAACTATGCTCAAAAGGCTATAAACGTACAAAAATATTTATATAATCTCTTTTTCTGGGGGCAAAGAATTCAAAAGGGAGATGATTCTTATCAATTGAGGAATGAACAACTTGTGGCATATGATTGTGATGAAATACTATTATGGTATAAGAAATGATGAGGGGGTGATGGTTGTCAAAAAATGGCATGACCTATATGAAGAGTGAGAAAAACTGGGAGATTGTTGTGCACAGTAATAACAGTGTTATAATGGTTATCAACAGCGCAATACTCCACTACTCTAATAAATAAAATGATCTAAGAAAATTCCAAGGTACTCATTATGAAAAAAATGTTATCTACTTCCAGAAAGCCAAATGATGAACTCTTGAGTGCAAACTGAAATAAAATTTTCTGAGTTTTTTCTTTTTCTCTAATTTTAGATAGTGTTGAAATATGTTTTGCATGATTCTGCAGGTATAATTGATGTCATATTGCTTGCCAGTGTGTAAGGAAGGGGATTAGAGGTAGGAAGAGTATCTGGAACTCAAAATTCAAATAGAAAAGAATGATAGAAATAAAAATTATTTTTAGAATTAAAAAATCCAACTAATTGAGCCAAAATGGCTTCTAGGTGAATTACATTAAGCAGGTAATTATTACAGTTCTCTCTTTTATTCTGAGTGCATTTGTGTACAGCATAATACACATATTTATTACTATAGTTATTATGATTATATGCTATCCCCAAATAAAAGGTTCAGTTTACTGTTTTTAGTGTAATTCATTTATTATTAATATTAACTTTATCAGCTACAAATACCTCTTTTCTGTGACTAGTTGTTAGGACACAAAGTTAATCAAGGGAACGTAATTTTTTCCTCCACTGGGGCCAGTTTGATTTACTCTGTTTCATGACCACATGCTAGTCATCCTGCAGATTTATGTTAAGAGAATGTGGATAGATCCATGCACATCCATTAACCCTACCACAAGCACCGTAAACTAGGAGAGTAACACCACTTACACATAATAGCATCATCCAAAGATGAATAAAATGTATTTTTCTAATACACAGCACCCTTTATCATTTGAAAAGGGTTTTATTTATTTTTTATAAATTTATTTTTAAAAAGCATAGCACATGAACTCATTTATTCAACACATTTATTGAGTACCTTATACACTACAGGTCATAGCAAAAAATGCTAAATTAGGATATGATCTCTGTCCTAAAGGAGATTACAATCTAAAAGTGATGAGAGATGCCACCAAATACAGTATATACGTCTTTTAAAGAACATTAAACTGTATAGGAGTTCTGAAGAAGAGATCATATCTTGAGGGCAGTTGTGAGTAAAGTCAGAAATCAGGGAAAATTTCATGGAAAATCAAAGGATCATAGAGCCAGAATGGAAAGAGACCTCATAGGACCTATGGTACAATCTCCTTATTTTTTTAGACAATAGATTTTGAGCTGTAAGGAACCTTGGAAGCCATTGACTAGAGCCCCTGTGTTTTATCTATAAGAAAACTGAGGCACAGAGAAATTAATAATAGGGTCATATAATTAGGAAATATCCCATATGAGATTTGAATCCAGGTTTCCTTGTGTCTGGCACTCTATCTACTACATTCAGCTGCCTAACTGAGGTGTGGGAGGATCAAGTGACTTGCTTGAGGTCATAGATGTACTAAGCATCAGGGATGGGATTGAAATTTATAATATCCAGGTCAAGATCCTGGACTTTTCACTGATTTGAATGATTTGTAGGTATCTGACAGGCAGGGACATTCTGGTTGGAAGAAATAGACTGAGAAAAGGTGAACAGGTGGGGAAAAAAATTGAGCCACAACCCCAATAATAGGGAATAATTCATTTGGACTGGAATAGGTCAATCATAAGGAATTATAGGACATAATTCTTGGAAGATATGTTGGGAACAGAACAAGGAAAGTATTATATGATGAACTAAATAGTTTGCATTTTATAGGGGAATGGAAAGTTATTTAAGAATTTAAAGTAGCGGAGTTATATCAGAAAAATTATAGCTATTTGTAAGTCAGTGCATTTCCCCTCCGATTGTGATAAACTAGTTTTAACTGTTTTAATAGAAAGATTTTTTTAGTTTACCTTTGATATTACTATATATATGATGCTGATGACACCATACAAACCTTCTGAAAATATTGTTTTTTAGCTCCAGTAACTACTATGATATAAATAATATATTAATCCCTGGCTTACTCTTATGCTTCCTAGCCTTAGAAAATTACCGGGATATCTATTATGATATGCCCCTAACAGGACACTGCTATTATCAATTCAAAGAGGGTATTAATTCAGGACAGGAGGCAGAAGCTCCCAACATCAGCTCTGCCCATGCTTAGTGCTACCACTGTGCCAATTCTAAAATGTAGCTTTACAAGCTGATAAAATCACAGGAGGATTTTAATGATGTACAAATGGAACTTGGTATGGATAAATGCAAAGCAACATACGTGAGGAAAGGGCAGTTTGCTGGTAGTAAATATCAAATTCCTGAAGGAGAAAGTTTCCACATATCTAGACTGCTATGCAATGATTACAACAATGTTAGATGGAAAGAACAAATGAAACTGAATACTGTATAATTTTACCAACTAAGTTTGGCCCTAAAGAAGAGATGAGAAAAAATGAACCTTCTTCCCATATTTATACAAGTGAGGGACTATGAGTGTGACACACTGTATATTATGTCAGACTCCTTTGATGTATTGGTTAATGTTGTTGAATTGTTTTTTTTATTTCTTATTGTGTGTGTGTGTGTGTGTGTGTGTGTGCAAAGAGATGTTTCATTGCATAGGGAATTGAGAAGGATATAGTAAAAAACAGGGATGTTAAAGCTAAAAAAATCAATAAAATAGATAATGGATAGATATTAGAGAATTTATTCAATACTTATTATGTGCCAGGTTGTATGGGGAGCTCTGGGAGGGCTAGCACCTTTAGAGTGAAGGACTTGTTGAGGTCTACCTTTGGTGTTTTTCACCCAACTTTCACCTGTGACTTCAAGAACCTAAAGTATGTGCAGCAGCCACACTCCCGTAAAATCATCTCAGTGAAAAGGCTAAACCAGGTTGAGAGCCTCAATCCTGTCAGTGAGAAAGAGAAATATATACCTTAAGCAGGTAAAGACTTCCCCTAGCAGAATGGGCAGTGAAAGCGATTTGTTCCTGTGCCAATGAAGGTGACTAAAGGGAACACTGTGAAGCACTTTTTTTCAGATATCAAAGACAAAGGTGG
>NC_058130.1:320958482-320990307 GCF_016433145.1 Gracilinanus agilis | reverse complement strand
TCCTTCCTTCCTTCCTTCCTTCCTTCCTTCCTTCCTTCTTTTTCCTACCTCTCCAACTCAATATCCTTTCAGTTTAGTTCTTTGTCCCTGTTTCTCTATAAAGGCCATCTCTACCATATACATTTTGTTGTTTTTGCTCAGTCATGTCCAAATCTTCCTGACTCAATTTGGAGTTTTCTTGGCAAAGATACTGAAGTAGTTTGCCATTACCTCCTCCAGCTCATTTTACAGTTGAGTAACTAAGGCAAACAGGGTTAAATGACTTTCCCAGGGTCACATAGCTAAGTGTCTAAGGCCAGGATTTATATCAGGAAGATGAGTCTTCTCATCTTTGTAAACTTAGCACTTTATGTACTATGCCACCTAGCTGCCTATATACTTTTGTCTCCCAGGAAATCAATTCAATTGAATAAACATTTATTGTCTCTTCCAAAACATCTTTCCCCAACCTCCTGAATGCACACTCTATTTCACTAATAGGAAATTCATTTAAGTTAACAAATTCCTCCCTTAAAATGCAAATACTTTCTAAAGGAATTAAGCCAATGTGTTTCACACTTTCATCTAAATTACCTTTAGTCAGATAATCTGCTAATATTTGGAACCAGAGAAACTCTTCTCCATGGAGTTTTTTCCCCTCTCTGAGGCCAGGAACTCTGCCTTATCTCATCTTTTTATGTCTTTCAAAGCCAAAAGCTGTGGTTTGCATACAGCTGGGACTTAATAGATGTTTGTTCAAGTTGAGAACTGACTGAGAGGGAAACAAGGGAAAGCTAATTTGATACATGTTGCAGCACCTATATGGAATAATAAATGAAAGGACAGTAAAGGATTTTTCTGACTCATGAAGAGAGAGACAAAATATCCATGAGTTGGAAAGGAGGTAAAAAAGGTAGGCAGAAAAGTGGGTATTTTGCTGTCTACTCTTACAATTCTACCAAAAACCCTTGGTGGTGAGAGCCATATGCATTTCCTGCCATTGAAATACCTTTATCGCAACCTTTCACACTGCAATCTTGCCAAACTCGACAACTCTCTGGCCTCCAAGTAATCTTTCATCCTTCAATGTGATCTTTTGCCTTGGTAAGCCCTTACTCTTCCCTTTTCCATAGAAATGTTTAAAGCTGAATTCAAAGACATACCTTCCCAGGAAACTTTTCCCCATTTTCTATTACTATTACCCTAATGCCAAATAGTCTATTGCCTCAAATTTGACATAGTATCTTTTATCTCTTACAATTATCTGATTTTATTTTCATAGGATCTATGCTTTCATTGCCAGTGTTATTCAAAAAGGGCACTTGGGACCCTTTTGCCAGGGGTTGCAAGGAGGGGGAGTATTCATGGCCTGACCCAAAAGAAGGTGAGCGAGCAGTCAGAGATCACAGAAAAGGTAGAATTTCACCTCTTCCAAGATAGCCAACTTTCCTTCATCCTCCAGTGTTCCCTCCTTCACTGCCTTCCTACACTGTTCAACTTCATGAATTGCCCTCTATTATAATAGGAGTGGAGTTATCTGGGCAGTTATAACAATCACTTCCTGGGGACCAACTGCAATAGCTGTGCAGTTATCACCCGGAATATCCATCCCTCAATACACACAATCAAATCATATTGTGGTTATGGCAACTTCCTCCCTCTGCCCGTCCCCAGCCTCCACTCTAGCCAACAAGGAGGAAGAACATTGTAGGCATGGCTTTCAGTGGGCAATATGTGGAATATATTATATTATCTTTCCCCTCAAACCGATCCCTCTTACAAATACCTCTCTTTCTGAGAAGGAAGTCATCTTTTACATCTAGCCAGGTTCCAACTTAGAGATATTTTGTCTCTTAACTCTTCTTCACCCCATACATCCAAATAGTACCAAAGTTGTCTTTCTCTCTCTGCAAAGTAACTCATATCCACTTGACCTCTCTTTTCCATCCATTTAACTACCACCCTATTTCAAGTTCTCATTAATACTTTCTTGGACTATTGCAATAGCCTTCTCATTGAATTTCCTGTCCCATCTCCCTTTTTTCATCATCAATAATAGTCAAGTTATTCACAAGACCATTGTACATTATTGCTATTATTGTGTGCAACATTTTCCAGGTTTTTCTCATTTCTAGTATTTCATTACCATCACATACCACAGCTTGTTCAGCCATTCCCCATTTAATGGACACCTTTTCAGTTTTCAGTTCTATTATGTCAGCTTCATCTCTTTTTAAAATGTCTAATTTTGGGTGTTTTATAATGCAGGTAATTATTACTATATGGCATATGTATATATATATATATATATTTATAGAAATAGAGACTAGATGTATAATTTTATTTATAAGAGAACTACCCATAGGGAACTTCCAAATATCTATACACACATACACATATATAGAGTGTATGTATAAATATACACACTTACATATAGATATATAAATTTTTGCTGAGAGGTAAAAGATTTTGAAGATTTTTATCTCAATGCTGATTATTATCAGTTCATCAATTTATAGTCTTAAGAATTGCCTAAGTTATCAAGAGAGATTAAATGATTCATCCAGTATCATAAAGCCAATGTAGCTCAGAGGGGGAACTTAAAACCCAAGTCTTTCTGACTCCAATCATAGGATCCCAGGTCATCTCAAATATACTTAATAACTAATGTTATTATGTCATCAATGTTAATGGTTATGGGTAATAAGCTTTATTTATTATGATGAAATGTTTGAAATTATTATAATGAAATCTCATTTATTATATGAGAGGCACTACATTAAGTATTAGGGATATAGTCACTACCTTTAAGGATATCACATTCTAATGAGGAAGAGGGACAACATGCAAATAATTATGTACCTAGAAAATATATTCAATGTACATGGAAGCAAAGTAACTCTCACAATGGTAAGGACCAAGAAGTGTCTCTTAAAGAAGGTTGCATTTGAGTTGAGTATCCAAGAAAACCAAGGAAGCCAGGAGATGAAGGAGGAAGAAGAGCATTCCAGGCACTGGAAATAGTCAGTGAAAATCCACAGTCAAAAAAATCACTGCCAACAGCAGCAAGAAGTCCAGTGTTAGTCAATTAGAGTATAAGGAGGGGGACCAAGTGTAAGAAGAATAGAAAGGTAGGAAGAGGGCAGATTATGAAAAGCCTTCAAACTATAATCAGCAAATTTTATACTTGATCTTAGCAGTCATAGAAGATGAGTAGGATAAGGTGGGGAAGGAAGCTAATAAAGTAAAATTGAGTTTTAGGAGAAATACTTTGGCAGCTGAGTGGGGATGGATTGGAGTGCCAAGGGACTTGAGACAGGGTAAAAAATCAGAGAAGGCCCTTTGTGAGATAATAAGATCTTCCACCAGGGTGGTGGCACTGTGAGTGGAGAGAAGAAGATTTATAAGTGAGATTTTGTTAAGGTAGAAATAAGACTTGACAACAGATTGGTTGTGTTGGTTGAGTGTGAAAGAAGAGACAAGGGTGTGAGCCTTGGTGACTGGGAAGAAGGTATTGTCTTAGACAATAATATTGAATTTTGGAAGAGGGCTAGGTTGTGGGGATAGTGGGGCAGGATATAATGTATTCTGTTTTGCATATGTTAAATTTGAGATTCCTTTGGATCATTCATTTAAAGATATCTTATAGGCAAGTCTGGAGCTCAGAAACATTGTTGCCCTACTAGAATGTAAACATTCTCAGGTCTGTTGTGCATGTGAAGACTTCCTATGGTGGAATGGGCAGATGAGAACAGGACATTGCCAGTCATTCTGACTTTTGTCTTGCCATTGGAATTAGATGACTAGAAAAAAAGATATTGGCTTGGAAGTCAAGAAAATAGGGGTTCAAATCTCTGCTCTTACACTTATTGGCTGACAGACTTTGTGTAATTCTATCTCATTTGAATCCAATTTACTTGCAAGTCAAGGCATCACCCATGATGATACTGGTCCTCTTTGAAAATGAAGGATGAACAAAAGCAGTTATATCATATTCAGACTTTGCATCTCACTCAGTCCTTGGCACAGTGCTCCATAGACATTAGGTGCTTAGTAACGTTATATTTGAGAATCATCTTGGAAAAAGAGTGAACAAATTCTTGCTGATGCCTGTGCCTTCTGAGACCCTACACATCTAAGTGGCTGCTTTTTGGTACTGCTACATAAAACAATACTTTGATATGAGGAGATATTTCTCTGCTTCTTCTTTTTGCTTCTTGTGCATATCTTTTTCCCTCTTTGCTTACTTGTGCATATCTTGGGAATGTATATTTGACGCTAGGCCTGGTAGTAATAAAGTAGGCCAGGAATTATTGGCAAAATATGGTTTGTAAAATAAATTTTAGGGGAGAAACATTATGAGCAAAAATGAGAAGCAAGCTTCCTATCACTGAACAGAGTGATTATACTGTCTTTATTGTTCTCTTAGTGGCACTCTTATTTTTACCTTTCTTTGGATGCCTAGCACTTGACACAATGTTTCACACATAGTGTTTAATAAATGTTCTTTGACTGTCTAGCACTTACTGACAATATAGAATATGGATTATGAATGTTTATATGATTCTTTCTATGAGAACTAACAAAGAAGAACAATCTCAGTTGTTTTATAGTTTTATAGGCTATCAAAGGACAAGCAATTCTTCATTTGCTCTCCGAATGAACAGACTACAAGCAACTTGAGAACAGGGAGTGTATTCTCAGACTCTAATGCATAACCCTGCAAACTGAAGCAGTTCAATCAATCAATCAATAACTGTTGACTGGCTACAGAAGCCATTTGTGGCTTCATTTTAGGAACAGTGAAACTCAGAAATTCCATGGTATGACCTTCAACTTAGAAAAAGCATGGCCAAAAAAGTAAACTCTTCTTGATGTGTTGTTACTCTGAGGATTTCTGTAGGAAAGTCAAGGGTCCATTCTGCTAATGCCTTCTCTTCAGTTCTTGCCAGGCTAACTTCAAAAACAGAAAACTGCTAAGAGTTGGCACATGAAAGAAGTAAGGACATGCTCCATGCCTTTGACATAAATTTTATTTTTAGGCAGTATCCAATTAATTTAGGTCCTTGAAAATTCCAGGCTCCAAATAATTCATAATTTTTGTAATTTCTTAGAGAAAGGGTTTTTGGTTTATTTTTTTGTTTTAGCAGAAATCAGTTTGGTGTTGAACAGGAACATGCTGAGGCTTTTTGCAACTGATTTTGCACTGTATAAGTAAGCATGTGCATCAATAAGCAAATTTATTGGAGCCAACTTTAAAGACCTAGGATTTTTCTTTTACTAAGCATGGATTTTTAAAAAAAATTGCACAGAAAATCAGCATTGTCAACCCTCAAGAACCTAAATTGTAAGCAGAAAGCTTAAAACCTGTTATTGCTTAAAGGCTTTATTTGATTTAGCATAAGAAAAAAGAAACCTAGTGAAAAGACCTCTTGATCATTTTGTGGCAACATTAATACTAGTGGTATAAGAGTCTTTGTTTTTTATTCAGGACAGTGCTCTGAAGGCTCCCCAAAACACACAGGCTCAGTTTGTGGTTACAGACACAGAAAGGGATTCTTATTCTCTAATGCCATAGAACTGAAACCTGGGTAGTATTGGAAAATGACTGTGCCATCGATTACATACCTTAACTCCTTGGCACCTCCTGCTAATACAACAGAATCCCAGAGAATGAAATGTAAAACCCTTCAATGAAATACTTAGCCAAAAGGTCATAAAGGATTTAATACTTTTCCCTCTTCCCCCACCAAAGTTAGGCAGCTTATGTGACCTGAATTTCCCAGTTTTTCCTTTTACCCTTTTCCTTTGTTATCCTTTTCCATAAATAACACTGGGAACATTTTGAAGTCTCAGGAATTCAGAATCTATAATACCCAATAGGAATGAAAAAAGTAATCCAGAACTATGAACCAAGAATTCCAGTTTGTTCATAGTTTACTATGAAAATAATTCCTAAATGTCTCCTTCTTCTGACATCTTCTCCATATTTGTCAAAACTTGATAAAAACAACATCACTTGCCTGCCTGCCTTGTTTCTAGCCCTCCTGTTACCACTTTAAACACCTTTTATAATGTTTCCTTTAAATCATATGGAATCCCTTAATAAACATGGAATAAATGCATTAATCATAAATTGGCCAATTATAATGAAAATATCTTTCTTTTTAAAAATTTGAGGTCATCTATATTGTTCATGGTGCAGTGGAAAGAATGTTGGCTTGCAAGTCAAGAGAATGGGGGTTCAAAACTCCACTCCCATCTGTTAGCTGACAGACTCTGGGTAAATCAGTTATGTTTATTAAGTCTGTTTCTTCATCAGTAAAATGGCTATTTTTTTAGAATGTATTGGGTTAGGTCAATCAGTCAGTCAATAAAAATTAATATCCACTATCTTCTAAGTGTGTGGGGATACGAAGAAAGGCAATCAGCAATACCTGCTGAGAAGGAGCTCCATCTGAAAGAATGTAAGGTTCTTGATGTAAGGCACTATTCATATTTATGTCTTTATATCCCCAATTCCAAGCACCTGGTAGATACTTAGTAAATGTTCATTGACTGATCATTACAATGGTTCTGTGAGAGGAGTGAGTCATACGCATTTATTTCTATTTTACACAGAAAGAAACTGAGCAAAAGGGATTAGATATTTGCCAAAGGCAGCATAGTTCTATATTAGATTCTAGTATTTTTTTTCATGATGTCATATTGTTTCAGTATCAACAGTAGCACAGGACATTAAGTCTCTGGAGAAGAGTCTTAGCCACCTTTCTTAAGGAATACTCATAGGAAGCTGGGTGCTGATAAATGTTTTAATGAGTGGCTCTCTTAAACACTTTTAGGTTTAATCTTCATTATTAACAATTTCTTCATTACTTTCTTAAGTCTCAGTAATCAATAAAACAATAAACTGAGCTCTGATTTGTAGTTTATGCCAAGATCCAATGCTCACCCTGGAAATTTAACAATGGAAAGCCCGTTGGAGGTGGCTTCAATATTCCCTGCCCATATGTAACAATGCCTACAACTTTCCTGAAGTCTATAGAATAATTCAGAGTGTCATGCTATGTTTATATCATCATCAGTTGTCCTAAATGAAAGTTCCTTGAGCACAAGGACTGTTTGACTATTGCTTTCTATATTCTGAGTACTTATACACTGCCTCATACATAGTAGGCATTTCATTGATGGAAGTATGAATAACATTTTCTAAGAAGAGGATATTAAGAAAGTATAGCATCCTAGAATAACTATAGATGCTAAGCATCTAGTTCATCCCTTATTTAAGGGTCTAAATATCTGCTTCTCCTTTCAGTGTCAACAGAAATATATATGCATATATATGTATATATACCTACCTGCTTATATATGTATAGATATTATACACACAAATACACACACATACCATCCTGCTTAAAATTTAGTTAGACAGCAGAATGTCTTTCCAAAACATTATTAGGTATTATTACAGAATGTGAACACCTTTCATTCCTGACAAACAGGAAATGTGTGCTGCTCTACTCATATGTCAATCAGAGTGATAGCATCAATTTTATGGTTTTTAATTCATCCCCACCTCCTGCCGAGCCTTTTGCTCATCCCAAATTATGAATCTTAAGAGGTATGTGATTAAGAAGAAAAAAATATGCCTGTGATTCTGTGAGTTCCCATATGAAAAGACTAGCGTCCAATACTTTGATTTGGAAAGCATATTCTTTTTACTATTATGTGACTAAATGTGAAAATATTCCGTTCCCTGCAGGTAGAAAGAGATACTATTTTTTAAAACTTTATTCTCATATTTTCCTAATCACCTTGACGAACAAGTTTAGACATAGTGCCAGAATAGTTGGTGGCCAAACAGAGAAAGGCAGCCCAGGGACATTTTGAATCATGAAGGTACAAATCCATGTCATGATGTGGTTCTCCAGTGAGGTACATTTCCACTTCCAATCTTATTATCTATTTAATTCACTAGTTTTTTTGTTGTCTTTTTGACAGATCAAATGACAAATTAAAAAAGTGATTCTGCATTCTAGAACCAAGGGGACAGAAGGATCATCTTGAAGATAATTTCTTTCTTTCCACCTCTTTATTCTTTTTTCCTATTTCTTATTGCTAATAAAATGCAGCATTGTCAGTATGAAGCAAGGCCGTTAAAAAAAAATTCAACAACATAGTGCTTACTTCGCAATAGGGGGTTCTGAAGCCTGGAGTGCCTGAATCTGTCTTCCCATGTTCATCTCTTATTTCTGGGGAAGAGCCATTTCTCTTGTGTTGTTATTGGGTTTTTTCCCCCTATCTAGCTCCACCTGGACTCCATGTGCTGCCATAAACTCTACAAGAATCATGGTCTTATTTAACGTTTAGAGACAGGACTTGGTGGTTGCCTTTTGAGAGGTCAGGGAAGAGTTGACAGTTGAAAAGGAATGGTATTTTTTTCCTCTTTCAATAGTGACTGTAAGGCAAACACTTCATTGTTGGCAGCCAATCCTCTATTTGCTGATAGCACATGTTGTCATATTTCACGGATCCTTAATATGAACTTTGAATGCAATGAGGTCCCCATATTTAATTTTCCTCTGATCATTCAAATCAAATGGATATCATTTATAGCTCTTCATTTCTCCAATAAGTGTGCATACAACCCTGAAGTAACCCAGATGGCATCTGCCAGTATTCTTCATTCCATTTTTACCACAGTTTCTCTGTGATTCAGAAGTGAACTATTCTCATTCTTTTTCATGCAAAAGCAAATAAACAAATAAGCAAAACTATTCTTCTCTTCCTGGTGGGGTACAAGCATAAAACACTGTGTTATGGAGAGTGATGATTGCTAGGTATGTACAGCCTTGGTTAATCAATTTGGGGCTGTTTTACAGAGGAAGACATGCCCACCAGCCCTGCAACCCTGCCCTCCCTGGAGAACAAACAGCTTCTAATAGAGCCTGCATTGAAGGACTGGTCTATCCTTTTAAAAAGTGCATTCTGAATGATCCACACATTTGTACTGCTCTGCCAAATTTTACTACCAAAGGTCAGTACTTTGTAAAACCAAGAAGCTCATAAAACTGCCTCCTTCTCCTCCTCCTTATATTCTTTCCCTCCCACCCCAAATTCCTCTGTCCTCAGCTCCCCTTAGACCTTGCATTTGAGCCCTAAAAAGCCAATGAGCTAAGGCTCTGGAAGCCAAAGCACCTCTGACAGAACATTCAGATACTTTATTTGTTCAAGTTATAGTCTAGACTGGGAAACACTGTACGGGTGTTCTTGTAATCTCTTTCATTTATTAGGTACTCAGCATTTACTTTTCTTTATTTTTAGTCACTTTTCTAGATTTCTGTCTTGTCTCTCCAACTGGAAGCTTCCTGAGGACAGGGTCCTAGCCTTAAGTTTCATTCTGTCCTCCACAGCATAGGGTCTTTGGCACAGTAGGCACTGATTTATTGACTAGCCATTCTTCTTCCTTGCTATCTTGTCTTTGATATTCTAAAGATAAGTTCTCAACAAAGGGATGCAAAAGGAGAAACTATACACGTTATTAATCTGCACTGTCTAACTGATTCAACTCTCCTCTGACCTCCCCCTACCCGAAAACTCCAGTTTACTCAGAAGCACATAATATCCAACTTTACACAGATGAAGACATCTAGAATTCATCTCCCCATTTGAACTGTTGCTGTTTGTTATTTCCAGTTATAGGATCTCTTGGTCTTTCCAGGGATCATGGTTTATGAAACTGAATTCTGACATCTGAGTACAACTAAATCAGTTAACCTGATAATGATGATGGGCCTATGAGAAGTGTGAGGTTCTCTGCTACTTTTGCCCTGTGGCCATTTGATGTAATTTTTTATGGGAATTTTTGCTTGGATGGATCTAAATTTGCTGTATTTTTTTTGTTGGAGCTCCTCAAAATTTCTACATTAAATTTTCAAATAAACAAATATTTAAGTAACTATATTCCTAGCAGTATATGATACCTTTTGAGGGATTCAAAAATAAGTGTGAAATCCATACTTTTTTTTTTAAATTTTAAACATTTATTAATATTCATTTTTAACATGGTTATATGATTCATGCTCCTACTTTCCCCTTCACCCCCCGCTGTCCCCCCACCCATGGCCGACCCACATTTCCACTAGTTTTATCATATGTCCTTGATCAAGACCTATTTCCAAATTGTTGGTAGTTGCATTGGTGTGGTAGTTTCGAGTCCACATCCCCAGCCCATGCGTTCAAGCAGCTGGTTTTTTTTTTTTATATGTTTCCTCTCCTGCAGTCCTTCCTCTGAATGTGGGTAGCGTTCTTTACCATAAATCCCTCAGAATTGTCCTGGGTTTTTGTATTGCTGCTGGTACAGAGGTCCATTATATTCGATGAAATCCATACTTTTAATCCAAGAGTAATGGACATAGAATAAAGGAGGTGATACTGGAAACTTGACTGCATTTTTTGTGGGCAAAATAGAAATTATGTGACCTAATATTCCTTTTTAATCATTTATGACATTGGCGCTCTCCCTTTGTCCATAAAATGTTTTGTCATAATTTTACACGTTAGATATCACTTTGCCCTGAATGTTCTTCTCATGATTACTACTAAAATAATTTAAGTTGTAATAGCTATAGAAAAGAATTTTGATCACTTATGATATATCTAATACTCTGATCCTGAGTTATTATTAATTAGTTATGACCATCAATGTCAGGGTAAATAATGACTATAAAACCAATATTGGAGTCAGAAAGATTTAGTTTCAAGTCACAGCTATTATACATATTAGATGTGTGACCCTAGAGAGCTCCTAAAACTTTCAGTGCTATAGTCCATTTGTGTCAAAATCAAATTAAAAAAAAAATAGATCCCAGTGTGCTTCATTTTGTCTTAAAAAAAACACAAATTACCATTATCTACATTTTACTGTATTTTTAAAAATATTTCCAAATAGACCATGCTCAGGAGTTTCACAGGTCACAATCTCTAAGGATGAACTTGGTACCTTTACCCTAGTAAACTCTATCAGTTTATAAGTTACAGAGTAATTGCATTGGTAATTGTTGTCACCCATATCAGTGAAATCACAAATCCTGTCCAATGTTTGATATACTTTGTATAATATATGTGTATATATAAAAACACATATATGTGTGTATGGACAAATATATGAATAGACAGACACTTATATATACATGTATATTATATTCATGAATATATATACACATGTATATAATGCTTTACTACTCTGTAGGTTTCTCTACAGATAGGACTATAATGTAGTATGTGTGTGTATATATACACAGACACATATTACTGCTGCTATTTGTAGTCACAATGACTTAGTATGCACATATACCCATGTACCTACATCCTTATAGAGTAGAGAAACACAGACATACACACATATATATATGCATACATACGTTGATAGCTATGTTATATGATTCCTGACAGATTACTAACAGCAACAGTAATTAAGGTGCCATAGTACCTGCAAAGGGCTTCCCTTAGAGCACACTGATTATAAATCTCAGATTCTTTTTACCCTAGCCACCCCGAAATGTTTCCATATGACTGAATTTTTACTGGCTCTGAGTAACTATTTTACTCAACAGGGGACAAGGACCAGATGGCACGCAGACATGTGCCTGAGACTGGGTGAAGAACATGTTTGTCCTCCATTTCATGTCACTGTCACCACTGAACAGCCTACACATAAGCTAAAACTTAATGCTAAGTTTATTTCTCCCCCTTCCCCCATCTCAAGTATCTAATGTCTGACTGTGAAATAGTGTGACTGATGGATAACCAAAAAAACCCCCAAAGAAAAAAAAAAGTAAAAACACAAATCAAACGAAAACATCCAAATGTGGAGAGCTAAAAAGCACATCTGAAGGGTCACTGAACTAGGCTCCAGTTGGGTTGCTAACTAGCTGTAGGATTGTGAGTCCCTTAGCCTCAGTGCTCTCAGATAAGAGTAGAAGTGATTGGATTCCATTATCTCTTCAGAGTTCTATGATTCTGTAAAGTTACCTTTGGTGACTGAACACTTATTCCAATGATACTGCCATTACCTAAAACACTTTGGGAACTGACAGATTGCCTTAAGAGCCCTTTGCTTCTTCTTTGGAATATCATCAATGGTGGCTAGTCTTCATATTTGGAGGTTGGATTTATTTTTTGGAAAACAGTCAAAGGTCATTTGAAACCACGAATACAGTGGGTGGTCAAGCTGAGTGATGCAGTGATGCTTTTTCTGGCCAAAAAAAATGAGGTGTGCCTATAAAGTAATATGACTGTGGTGTGTGTGTGTGTGTGTGTGTGTGTGTGTGTGTGTGTGTGTGTTGCTTTTTAACTGGCTCCAAAGGCAGCACCAAAAAGAGATGCCCTTAAAAATGTTTTGAGTAATACAAACATCATTAGAATAAGTCCCAAAGTTCTTAGGTTGAAGGGAATTTTTTTAAAGTTCTGCCACTATATCATCTTGATGGGAAATATATATTATATATTTATGTATATATAAGTTACACTACTAAATAGTCATCTTCTACCTGAGGACCTCAGAAAATATACTAGATGGAATGTAAGTACATAGTTTTATAGCATTTTAAATCTTTTCCTCCTCATAAGTCTATGATTAACTTAGAGGTGAAAATAAAACACAACAAAAAAGAGCCCTGCTCTAAAGCTTTCTCCATTAGACCATCTTTTAATAACTTTTTGCTTTAGGGAATTAGGACCAATGACTGGTCCTCTTCTTGAAAGAGGAAAACATTCTTTTCATTGACAGTTCTAAGTAAAGAGAATATATTTGTAGAAATTGTAACTGAAACTTATCCATTTCCTCTGGCAAATATCAAAAAATTATAGAATCATGGAATTTGAGGATTAGAAGAGACCTCAGCTGCCATTTAATCTGACCAGCCCATAAACAAAAGGAATTTCCGTAGTAATGTACCTGACAAATGGTCATCCAGTCTTTGTTAGAAGACCTCCTATGATAGTTAACTCAATTATATTTTGAGGCAGTTCTTTCCATCTTTGGATAGGTCTGTTAGAAAGAGTTAATTTGTCATTTTTCCCCTGACATTAAATTGAAATTTGCCTCAGTAACTTCCACTCATTTCTCTTGGTTCTCCCACCATGAGGCCAAATACATCTAATCCTTCTTCCATATGACAACCTTCATATTGTTTGGGCTCATAACATGGATAGATATAGCCCTCATTAACTGAGGGTGATGATTATATTTCACTGAAATCTCCTTCTTGTTAAAGTGTATTCATACTAGTAAGATTCATACCCAGACTACTTCTCCTGAAACAGGAAAAAGTAAGTATAAGGTTTGAATACCACATGTGGAGAGTAGTTGATGCCTCAGTTGATTCAGCTGGATCTGTACACCACAAGCGGAGGGGGTTCTCAAGAGCTCAGAAAAACAGTATTTGACATGAAGGGGTGATAATATTCTCTAAATGGATCCCATTTTTAAAAGTTTGCTTTGAGGCACAGATTTTGAATTGGCCACCTCTCTCTAAAGTTTGTACTCCCTTCAAACAACGGCAATGATGGAAATATACATTTCTGAAGGACAGCAGAGTTATCTCAGATGATCCAAGAAATGAAGACGAGTAATGGAACATGTAGTAAAGCAGGTACAACTTCTCTGTTCATTTCTCTACTTTAATTTCTCCATCATTTTCCATTCTCCTCATCTCTCCTTTCTCCATTGCACTTGATGCCTGAGCTGATTCAGAAGTGTGTGTTGTGTTAGACATTAAATGGTTATTTTACAGGTCATTTCTAAAGATCTAGGTGTTCCTCTAGTTAGCCACTAACTCCAGGGTTTTAGCACCAGCAAGTCTGCTTACCAGGCCTTTTTGCTTTGTTTTTCATGAACATTTATAACATTAGGTCACACTTTACCCGAGAAGCTTTATTTTCCATCTGCTCTCCATTTTTACTCTATTATTAGGCTGTGCATCTCCTTTGGGAACAGCACAGTGGATTTTGATTCTGGTATTTGGATCTCTTCTCATGTCCAAGACTCTCACTGACGTCAGTGAGGAACATGGGCATAGAAGGAGCACATACATATTAACTCATCCAACCCCACAAGCAGTTTTAGGGAAATTTCCTTTGATTATCGCCTCCCTGGGACTTCACTTGGACCTGCATTCTTTTCCTAAAGTTACTAGCGCTTGCACACAACCTTGAATGCTGTTGATACACTCAAAGGACAGCCTAAAATATATTGACTTTCTGTTAAAAGGCTTTTAACATAAATTATAGGAGATTAACGAAATGCATTGCAGACTACTGCTGAGAAGGTGAAGATTTTTGTTTTTGTTTTTAACTGTTTCTTCTCCACTGAATTTAGTTACTATGATCTCAACTATCCCCTTATTTTATTGTGCCTTTCACAAATTGTTATTTTGTGTAACTAGAGCTGTTCTGGAGGGACATGTGGACCTACAGGAACTGAAATTGTTTGTCTCCATTATCTGGTAGACCTGCTCGAGCCTGTAGCCCCCGACAGAAACCACAAAACTGTACAAACTGGCAACTGTGGGTTTGTCTGTTCTGTATTGATTCTATTTCTGGAAGGAAAAAAAAAAGCATGAAGACCAATGTGGGAGTCACATGACTGCACAACTGAACAAACGCGCCAGCAGAAGGGGCTGACCGAGACCTTTCACAGCCAGGTCAGGGTGGGAACCTCAAAACTTCTCCGTGTGCCTCTTAACCATTTGCTTTTATTGGGTTCTCTTTGAAGTTTAACTCTCTGTGAGGCGGAATATAAAAATATAGTAGAATGCCAAAAGGACTTGGCTCATCATCTCATACATTGGAAATATCACGGTCAAATGGAACTAGAGACAGGAAAACTCTGATAGAACCCAATTCGTCCAAACACTGGGTTATAAAAATGATTAGTGTTCAAAAGAAAACTTTGTAGTACACTAGAATACTGCCATTTCTGAAGCTAATTATTGTCGTTCTAATACATCTTCAGTTTGTGCCAGTCATTTCCCTCTGAAATGATCTTCTACCTCTCCTGTGTATGTGTGAATATACAGCTTTTGCATAGAATATAAGCTTTCTAAGGACAGGGAATGGGTTCTTGTCTTTTTTTTTTTTGTGCCGCTGGCATCTTAGAACAATAAGAATTAATAAATGGTGCTTAAGTGACTGATTGATCAGTTGTAGGATCATAGATATAGTGCTGTTAGAAACCTTAAAGGATTACCTAACCCAACTCCCTCATTTTAAGATGAGGATCTGAGACTCACAATGACTTGCTTAAGATCACTCAAATAATAAGTCATAAAGCCAGTATTCTAATTCCAGTTGCTCTGCATTGCACTGGGTCTATTTTCCATGTGTTCAATAGTTAAATCTTGTCTGATATTCTGAAAGTGTTAAAATGGGGCAACTAGATGGTGCAGTGGCTGAAGTCCTAGACCCAGAATCAGAAAAACCCGAGTTCAAATCAGGCTTCAGACACTTACTAGTTGTGTTACCTCCAGCAAGTCACTTATCTATTTGCCTCATTTTCCTGATCGTTAAAATGAGATGGAGAAAGAAATAACAACTTCCTCCAGTAATTTTGCCAAGAAAACCCCAAACAAGTTCATGAAGTGTCAGACATGATTAAAACAACTGAACAACAACAACAAATGTTAATATGTGTTTAATCTTTTTGGAAGAATGAGTATGGGGGTAATTGAAAGAGCTCTGGATTCAGAGAACTGGGCCCTAACCATACCTGAGTGACTTTGGGCATGTATTTGAACTTCCTTGTCCTCAGTTTCCTCAAATGCAAAAAAAAAAATATGAGTTAGATTAGAAAGCCTTTAGAGCTCATATACTCTGTTTGTTTGTTTTGCCAAGAAAAATCTCAAATATGATCACAAAGAATAAGGAATGACCGAAAAATTCCTGAACAACAACAAAAGTCCATGATTCATATTTTGTGAACTTTCTGTTTGGTACTGAGAGCTATTAATCTAATGTTAATGTAATTTAGGACTTTTAAAAAGTGAACAAAAGCACTTCATAAGTAAAGTGGATAGAGGATAGGGTCTGGAATTAGGAAGACTTGAGTTCAAATCCAGCCTCAGACCCTTACTAGTTGTGCGACACTGAGCAAGTCACTTAATCGTTTACCCCAGTTTCCAATGATCTGGAGAAGGAAATGGCAAACTACTCGATTATTTTTGCCAAGAAAACCCCAAATGAGATCACAAAGAATCGGACATGACTGAAAAACAACTAAGCAACAACAATAACAAAAAAAAGAGATCACATTCTATTAAAACACACACACCCCAAAATAGTTTCCCCCCAACAATGACAATGCAGCCATCTGTTGGACGATCCATTTCACTGAGCAGCTGCTTCAGATAAATAAATCTGAATTCCTTAGGCTTGTGCTGGTATGCTGGCAGAATGTGTGGGTACCCGAATTTACTCTCTCACCCAAAGTAAGACCTGTCATTGAACAATGAGAGTTTAAATGATTTTTAACTGATAGAGGAGCAGTTTAAAGATATACTCTTCCCCGCAGATCTAAATATGCTGTTGTACGGATATTGCTATCAAATTGGGGAAGCCAGGTAGAACAAGATACTCGTTCATCTCCTTTTTAGAACTCTAGATCTCCCAGATTATTTTTTCTCCAATATAAATAGGAAAGTGACCTACCATGCTAATGAGTCAAGCCTCATCTACAAATAAATTCCATTCTGTATTTATTGTATCAGTGTCCCTACATTACACTGGGACAGCAAAGTGGCACAGTAGATAAGAGTGCCATGTCTGGAGTTGAGAAAATCATCTTCTTGAGTTCAAATCAAACCTCTGATACATACTAGCTGTTTGACTCTGACCAAGTTACTTCACCATATTTGCCTCAATTTCCTCATCTGTAAAATAAGTGGCAGAAGGAAATGGTAAGCCACTCTGGTATCTTTGGCAAGAAAACCCCAAACGAGGTCATGAAGAGTCAGACATGATTAAACAACAGCATTACCTTAAAAGCCTGACAAATGAATAGTTTATAATAATGAATCCAGAAGCTTTAATCTTAACAATGTCACACTAATATATAAACATAAGAATTACTTCCAACTGGGCCAGAACAATGATTTCCATTAAGTGGACATTTTTCCCCCTTGAAGCTCTAATGAGCCTGAAAAAGTTAGTTGACAATAGCATGGTATTTTTGTAATAAGTGACTCTCCAAACAATCCCCTTTTTCCTTCTGTCTTTATCGACTCTATTTTTCCCTCTTCCTGATAGTTTTTGGTATGCAGTTCACATGTAGCAAAATCAAAACCTGGGACATGGGGCACGGGGTGGATAGGTGGGGATGAGGAGTGGACCAGGAAGAAAAGCAACTAGAAGCAAAAGGGGTTCTGCCAGCAATAAAGACAGAGAACCTCAGTAAAATTGGATCTGTTTCTTCAGTACATAATTTAGGACGTTTGTTATAAGATTACTGTGGTTTTCTATAAATGTTAGTTTGCTGCATTATTTTCCATGAACCAGTTTTTCAGAATGTGGAATATTTTGCCCCCAAAACATGGAAGCCTTGAAGCTCAGATGAACCACTGATTCATGGGGAGTCACCCAGAAACAGCTGGTCAGCCATCTGCAGCCCAAGAGTACTCTTATTTTTACTTTATTCAGCTAATTCTTTATGTAGAAGAGAAGAAAGGAAAGGGAGACACATAAATCCTGAGTGAGGAGCGTGGCTCATTCTGAGAAAATGATGACTAACTACTGACCAAGACAGATATCTGGTAATGATGTGCTGATATTAAGCGGAAGACTTTCCTATGTGCATTATGCTTTCAGAATCTTACTACCTGTGCATTATTTTCTATGGGTCCTGTCCTTTTGTTAGGAAAAAAAAACAAACTTGAGGACATGACATTGATTGTTGTGTGGGAGTTGTGCCAGAAGAGAGCACCTTGGAGAACTGAGATCTGGTATTTTCCAGGCGGAGGGTCAAGGTAAACCTAGGAAGTTGTGTGCTCTTACTTTGATTCCACTGTTATGTCAAATGACCTTGAACATGAGCCAGTTTTACTCTGTTACACAGCCACCATGACACTGTTTGCCTCCCTTGTCAGAGATTAAGAAGAAAATCATTCTCAAATGCTCAAGGCTATAATTTAGGTGGGCAAAATAAATGTTATCTAAAAATTAAGGCAGAATCATTTTGAACTCAGCTATTGTTCTTGCATATTATTTCTTTCTCTTTTATATGATAGCATAGGTATAGTGAACTTGTGGCAAGGATTTTCCTCTCCCATTGGGCATTCTCAATAATCAGGTCTTTCTGTCACCTTTACAATAACAAGATCTAGAAGTCAGGGTCTCTTCTGCAATTTATACTATTAGAGAGCTTCCTAAATCACTGAGAGGGGAATTGATTTACAAAGCATCACATAGCCAGCATGAGTGAGAAGTGGTATTTAATCCAAATATTCTTCACCTAAGGGCAGATAGGTGGCACAGTGGATAGAGCACCAAGCCTGGAGTCAGGAAGACCTGAGTTCAAATCCACCCTCACATGCTTACTAGATGTATGACCCTAGGCAAGTAATTTTTTTTTGTTTGCCTCAGCTTCCTCTTGTGTAAAAATGAGCTAGAGAAAGACATGGAAAATCACTGTAATATCTTCGCCAAGAAAATCCCAAATGTGGTCACAAAGAGTTCCACCCAACTGAAAAGGACTAAACAACAACATAACTTCTTGATTTAAGCCCAATAGACTAGTCACCAGGCCATACTTCCCATCACATATCTGCCTTAGTAGAGTAAAAACCCTTCTGAAGAATTCAAATCAGTGGGCTCAAGGATTTGCCCCCCAAAATGGCATATATTCAGGCCTGACTAAAGACTCAGATGCCCGTAGAAGAGAAGACAAGCTATTATGGCATCCCAGCTTGCTTTACCATTGGGAGCTTTACTTAGAGGTCAAGACCCTCCTGTAGGTAAAGCACTCATCAGCTTTAAGGGAAAAGGTTCTCAGGTGCACAGGTGTTTGATGCCTGTTGGTAGGCATAATTACAGTTTAATCAAATTCTTGTGTGCCTTCAGAGACTGCTTTTGGCACACCTTTTAAAATTTTTCATGATTCATCACGATCATTTACCCAAGCCCATCATCACAATAATTTTTGCTGCAAAGTTAACATTTATTTTACTGCATTAAGTCATGCTTCTCATGGGAGTTCTCTACCCAGGTCTTTCTGTGACCTTATAATAATAGTACCTAGAGCTCTCGTTCTCTTAGTAAGATAAGGCATGTGGTACTAAGAGAAGCCTTAACTTCTTGCTTACTAATACTGGGCAAAGGAGTTAAACTTCAATGGAACTGGTTAGCCTACATGGAACACAACTAAGTTTATTATTTCCTTTTATCCCAACCCCCAAAGAAAACAAAGTCAGCCATAATAAACAAAAAAAAATGCACCTTTTATCCAAAAAGTATTGATTTTTTTTAGCCTTGGAAAACCATCTGTACTGTAAATTTCTGTGTGCCTTATTCATCCCTGTTTATTCTGTGATTCAATCCAAATAAAGATTGTTTTCACCTCAGCAGCAAAGGAATCGCATGGGCTACCTTTCAGACTGTCAGTCAAGAGCAATGCCACACATATGCCCATAGTGTACACTGGTGCTTTTTCACAGTGTTATTTGGGGAAAACATGTTGCATGTTCTCCTGCCTTTCCTGGTTTTACATTTTGAATTAATGCAATTTATTCTAATTTATGACAGTTTGAAAGGCCCCACAGTATTCCATTCTCCCTCCCTAGCCACCCCCCACCAAAAGAGTAAAGCACTTATTTACATAGAAGGGGGGAAAAGAAGGAAAAAATGTATCGCATTACAAAATTGGGTGGGAAAGTGTATGCACAGATTGTGTCTTTGTGGCAGCCTTCCACTGTATGTGCTGATTGTATGGATGTCTCCTGTGACACCTCTTGCTGCTTCTTCAGAGACAGGAATGAAATTACGGAGACTCTTTCTCCTGCTTCTTTAAAGAAAGCCTTATACAATTGAGTTAATTACCTTCCCCTCCCCTCCTGTTCTCTCTCTCACTGTATTTATATAGCAGCTATCACCATAGTACCTACACACTTTGACAAGAGTGCTATTTTAGCATAAAAGAACATAAAAGGGAAGGAAGGAGATTCTTCCTGGTCCTAGCATCCAGTTCACTGGGGCCAAGACTGGAGGAACTCCATGATCTTTCTTTTGGCCTTTAAACAGCCCTGAGTAAAATCAATGGGACTGTCAGCATCCCACACAGTTCCTCATAAAGGGTATGCAATAGATTTAACATATACCAGGTATACAATAGCATGTCCCCAGTAGAGAATAAATACATGTTGATTTATTGACATTTCATTCGGATGCCCAAAGAGAATCCCCTGGTTTAAAGTTCTATGGCCATGGAATTTTATTTGGAGAGTGTCATTTATGGCCAAGAGGTCAGTTGGGTTCAGGTTGGCTTCCTAGTTGAGAATGAGTTTAGTATAGAGGAGACATTTTCCAAAGAGAAGCAGGGAAGTTGAATAGATTTCAGGGCCAGCTTGAGAACTGGGTGTACTTTACGACTCATGATCTTCTATTTGCCTTAGTGCTGTGTTGAAGGATTCAGTTCCACAATAGTAACTGGGGCTGAGCTTATCAAAAGCTCATAATTTTTATGATACTAATACAGGATGATCTTTACATAGAATTTTAGGGCTTACGAAGTACCTTAAAGACACTATTTTACTTAATTCTCATACAAAAACTTTAGAAGGAAGGGAATGCAGATTAAATTCTTTTTATTTTATAAATGAAGAAACTCAGGTCCAGCAGGTTTATGTGATTTGAATAGGGGAAAAAACATTTATTATGTATCAGACACTGGGCTACACATTGTGGATACAAATATAGGCAAATAAGACATTTCCTGTCCCTAAGGAGCCTATATCCCAATAGGGAGCCAACCCCTCCAAGAAAATGGTGGCCAATGAAGTATGTTTTGAATAGGATTATTGACATAATTGCCAGAAGTGCTAGTGCTGACTTGATTACTATTCTCTCAAGTTAAGGCAAAACGAAGGTGTGAATCCTAGAGATGGCTGGGAAAATGTATATTGATCCTGATACTAGGCAAGATCAGTTGTCCATAGTCACAAAGATAGTACCAAAGGTGAAATCTAACCAAAAGTCTCTTCTAACTCCAAGTCCAGTATTAGCTCAAGTAGAAGGGTCCATCCTGAGAAGCCTTTTTAAAAATGAAATACTGGATGAGCAGATGTTAGGAAAGGACTGATTTATATAAAGATCTCCAAAATCCTCAAGGATAATGTAGGAAGAGATCTCCATACAACTCCTGATGGATATTTCTGGGATGAACTCAATTACTTCCTCTTTGCATTTAGAAACCACTATCACAATCCTAGAATATATCACACTGCTATAGATGAATGAGCACTCAAAGGGATGAAAATACACACACAAACAATATTTTTAAAAGGCTAATTGTTGGCAGAGTAAAGAGAGAGATACTGAGACCTTTTCCCTAGCTTTGATGACTGTGAGGAACATAAAAGGTCCTTTGTGAACCAATTCTGGCTGCCTAGATAGGAATGAAGGACTCATGCTTTCTAAATATTTGCACTTCAAACTTGAGGGATGTATATGGAGGTGCTCAACTAAAATTACGAGAAAAGATGAATCAACAAAGCAACATAATTTAAGGATATTGAAATTGATACATGAATTCTTGAGGAATTGATCTAAAACAAAGCCTTTATAAATCTTTTTTATATCTTGGCTATCTCAGAATATATGAAGATAATCTATTTTTGGTTTCTCTTTTGATATTCATCTTGGTATCTCTTAGTCTCCATCCTTCCACAATGCTGAATTGATACCCATAAGAGACCAAGCTAAAGGACCCCTAGTGTGTAAGACTGACAAGAAAGTATGGACAAGACCCATACAGGATTGGAGAGAAAGAGTATATTGAATTGTGCACTTGCAGGGACTACCAATCTAGATGAAATCATAAACCTCTGAAAGCACTGACATCTCCTTCTCCAGGTGGGATAGATGCCTACCTTCTCCATCACAGTAGGATTAATATCCTATTATGTCAGGCTATTTTTTTCTTTAAAATGTATTTAAACCATCCTTGAGATTTAATTGGCTTAAGAAACTAAGTTTCCGGTCACTTATCTAACTTTCTGGTGGCCTAAAAAAAAAAAGCCAAGGCTTAAGGTATTACCAGCCTCTTCTGACTCAGGCTTCTGACCAGCAGATCAACATGGCTAACAGACTGACAAGGAAGTATGTCCAACTGCATCAATTCACTATTCTTGCAGAATGTTCCTTCCCTGCTGTGGCTAAGTAAAACACTCTGTTAACTGTTAAATGATCTATGAATGTTTCATTTCATTCCCATCTCAAACTTGAGCTATAAGATTAGTTTGACTAAGGCCTGAATTATTACAACCACAAATAAGCAATTTGCTTATTGTTGAAATAGTGCAGGAGGTTATTTCTAGCTAATATTTTCTTTTTAGATTATTCCTCTCTCAGGGATTCATAATCACCACTGTAACCCAACTATGGGTCCTCTTCTCCTTATATAAAACTATCCTTAGAGTGTGTATGTTCAAAAAAATTTTGAAAATATTGAAGTCAATTACAATGACATTTTGTATTATTTCATATTGAGAGCCTTAAAAATAAGGAAGACACATTAGAATAAGATTCAATATGAGTTTCTAAATCAATTTAAAGCTCTCAAACTTTATGGTTTTAGGACCGCTTTACACTTTTAAAAATCATGAAAGACTCCAAAGATCTTCTGTGTATGTGAGTTATATGCATCTATGTATATGTTATATGTATATACATATGCATTATATGTATAATATTTACTATATTAGAAATTAAAATGTTTTAATAGCAGTGCTGGCCTCAATAACCCTCTGAAAGCATCTCAGACTCAGACCAAACTGATTCCCCAGATCAAATTTTGAAAACCACTGATCTAGAGGATAGATGAAATTGATGTGACCAGAACTAAGCATTATCATCTGTTCTATTGAACAATTCTGATCTCTCTAGGATCCTGGTTCTTTTTATTCTCACAAAAAACATTAGTATAACAGGGCCATCATACAAATATAATGGGTCATTCAGTGCATGGTATCTCATCAAAGAGATATATAACCTGAAAAGGAGGTGGGTCAGCCAGTTAGTGAAATTCAACATGGGTCAGTTGAATATCACTTGTGTGTAAGACACTGTGGCAGCCACCCCAAAGGATACAAAGAAAACTAAGAAATGGTGTCTCCTTTTGTGAGGCTTGTAGTCTAGCAGGAAAGATGGCCACATATGCAAGCAATTATAATCTAGAATACAAATTTCTTTGTAAAAGTACAGTAAGAGAAATACAAAATGCTATGATATTTCAGAGGAAGGAGAGAATTTTCAGCCTTGGAATCAGGTAAAACTGAGAGGACATGGCATTTGGTCCAGGCTTTGAAGGATGGATAGAAATCGAACAAGTATATTGATCATTTAATGCACTTAAAAATGTATATTAAAATAGCTACCCTTCTTTTTACTTGGCATAATTGAGAGAAGTGCGATGGAAATGAATTGGTTGCAACATATTCCTCAAAAAGAATTGTATACCATATCATCAAAAAGACATAGAACTCAAAGAGGAAAAGGGATAAGCATGTAGTTAAGTCTAGGGTTGCCCACATAATGTCAAGAGATGTGGAAAAGGAGCTCTGGTACAGACTTCCTCCCTATGGATAATTTATAGGTGGCATGGGTAAGAGTTGCACAGCATGAGAAGGCACAGACGGGTTGTGATCTGCACAATTTGGGAGAATGCAAACATCAGGGACATCAGAGTTATTGGGGAACACTGAGGTATCTGAGTCACATAGAAAAGGATTAGATTTATTTCACTTTGCTTAGAGCTAGGAACAATTGGTAAGAGTTGAAGAGAGGAAAATTGAACCTCAGAATGAAAAACATTCTGAGAATTAGTTGTCTAAAATAGGGTGCCTGGGGGAGTATAACTAACATATATCCCTTTAGGTTTTGTACAATGTATTACCTACATTATCTGATTAATCTTCACAACAATTTGGTTAAAATGGTATTATTAATATCCACATTTTAATGATGAATCAATTGAGGCTTAAGGGAATTGCCAGCATCACCACTAGTAAATGTCTGAGGCAGAATTCAAACCCAAGTTTTCCTAGCTTCAAATCCAATGGTCTGAACCCATAACATCCTTTCACTGGGTATCTTCAGGTAGAGGCTGGATGAGAACTTGTAGGGGATATTACAAAGAAAATCCCTATTTAAAAATAGTTCCAACTAGAGGCTTTAAAGTCTTTCTGATGCTAATTATGACCTATGACCTCTAGCAGTCCTCTTTCCTTTGGAAAGCCTGAGATCGTACCATAGTGCTTCTCTTTCCCACATGTCTCTGCTCAGATCTAGAGCTGGAAGGGATGTCAGAGATCTTCTAGTCTAATCCCCTCATTTTATATAGGAAAATGAAGCCCTGAAAAGTTAAGTGGTATGTCTAATATGTCACAGACAGGATTTGAATCCAGATCCTCTGACTTTTATAAGAATTCCCTCTAAAATGTACTTAATGAGATTATCCCGGCTTTATTTAAAGGTATTCAGTGAGGGAAAACTTACAACCTTCTAAGATGTCCTATATTAGTAATTTTTAACCATATTTCTGTGCATATCCATTCACACACACAACATGCACATATATTTCTCTGTGTGTATGCATTTATAAAACTTAAGCACCAAAAATAAACACCAAAGTATTTCCATATATAAGTAGGAAACAAAATGATTGTTTATGAAACTGTAAATATATGTTCCATGCCATTTATTTTTAAAGTATATAATAAATTCAGGACTATTTAAAAAACTGCCCTCCTTTTCTAAGCTTATAATTCTGATTTTTCCAGTCCACTTTTGTATGTTTCAATGGTTTTCTTTTTCCTGTTCTATTTTTTATCATCACCAATACCCTTTCCCAACTAGTCCCACCCCCCATTAAAAACAGAAAAATATATGTAACATATCAGTATTTTCAAGCAATTTATATTTAAGTGAGAAAGAGTTGCATGAAGTTGTTGGCCTCACTATCTTTTCCATAGTCATCAAAGTCCAGTGGCAAAACAAAAGTCAAGATGACTTGTGATGGCTCCAGATGCAGCAGATGACTTTGGCTTCTTCGATGTCTAACCGATTTCTAAGCTCTCCACAGCACCTGCTTTCACTGCCTTCATGATCATTGGAACAAATTGTTCTCATCTACCTCTTCTGCTGGAGTTGTCTTTGCATGGCTGGGGTAGACATCCCCCAATTCACCAATGGGTTTTAGGTCTGTCAGTTACCCTAAACTTGATTTAGCTTGCCTACCGAGACAGTTTACTGATGCATGGTTGCTGCACATGCTACGCCTTCTTGGAGTCACAGATGAGAGCTGGGTGGCAGGTAGATACCAAAGTAGGAAAGTAGTCATTAGGGTACTTGAAGGATGAGGTATCTGTGGGCACCACAAGCCCACAAATCAGAGATATGTCTTTCATGAACACCCAGGACTTAGTGACACACTTACTTCAGAATTTAGTGAGCCTCTCTCACAGGTAGCCTAACACTATTTTCCTCTATATTATTAGATTTTATATATGTGAATTGCTTTAGAGACTATCTGACCCAATCTCAGATGAGGAAACTAACGTCTATAGAGTTCACCTTTTATGTGACTTGTCTGAACTCACACATTACCCTGCCTTATCCTTCTGCCTTGTCTGGAACTAGTTCTATTCATGTTTTTCCCACACTATGATGCGCTAAGGATATTCTCTTGCAAAGCAGCCCAATACAATGGAAAGAACACTAACTCTGGAATTAGTAGCCCAAGTTGCAAATCTCCTGATATTTACTATCTATGTGACCTTGGGAAAGTCATATAATCTTCCTGACTCTGTTTCTATATCTTGGAAATGATGTTTTTTTACTAATTGCCTCAGTTAATCACCATCGAGAAAATCTGTTTTGGACTGTGTCTCATTTTCTTTTTTTATCTAAAGACTATGAATTACTCCCATTAGTATTGGTCTCCCCCATTCATTCCCCTTCATCTTGACTCTTCTCAGTCTTTTATGCTTCAAACTTCTTAAGATTTTTTTAAAACTGTAAATAAAAGCAGGGAAAATGGAAATTTAAAATAACAAATGGAGGAGGAAAGTTACAAAGCTAAAATTAGTCTTAAATAACAGTTAACCCTTGACATTTTACACACACACACACACACACACAGACACACACACACACACACATTTATCTCTTTGTTGAGTGATACCTTGTATGGTTCTGGGAATGGAAGGAGGGTTTGAGATACTTGGGAATAACTTCTATTTGATTTTTTAAAAAGTCAATTCTTGTCTCCAATGAAAATGCAAGAGAGGCATTGTCTGACCTCTTAACTGACTCATCTTTTAATTGTTGTCTTCTGAATCAGTCCTGTCCAAAGTTTTTAGTTCTTTTCATTCCTGGGGCTGGTGCTACTGAATTTCTTTCTTTCCCTTTTCCCTATCACTATCACCATGAAAATCCTCTCTTAAGCTCTCCACCTTAACATGGGCAACTAAAGTTCCTCCTTGTACCCCAGATTGAAAGAGACTCCTTTCCATAGAATCTTAGCTCCTCAAAGTTGGCAAAGAGTTCACAGGGCATCCAGCATAGTCCAGGTCTTAAAAGGAATCACCTCATGGGGGCAGATAGGTGGCTCAGTGATTTGTGAGTCAGGCTCAGTCCTCAGACACTTCCTAGCTATGTGCCCCTGGGCAAGTCACTTAACCCCCATTGCCTACCCTTACCACTCTTCTGCCTTGGAACCAATACATAGTATTAATTCTAAGACAGAAGGTAAGGGTTAAAAAAAAAAAAAGGAATCACCTCTCCAATCTCACCAACCAATGGTAGGGAGGCTTGCGTGAAGAGACATCCACAATGCAGGAGAAACTTTATCTTCTGAGGTAGCCTGTTTCACTTCTGAAGGCTTCTAATGGTTAGAGATTGCTTCCTTATAGTGAGGAGAAAGTTATGTCCTTTTGTTCGAGGCTATATAAAATAAATCTAACTGCTTTTTTATTGATAGCCCTTTAGATGCTTGAAAAGAACTTGCATATGCTCCCAACTAAAAATTCCTCAGTTTTCCTTAACCAATCTTCCTATGAGATGGTTTCAATTCCCTTCACCATACTGGTCACCATCCTCTGCTTTCAGTGTGTCAATGTCTAGTTCAAAATATGGTGTCTGGAACTAAATGCAGGTGTAGTTTAACCAGGGCAGTGTACAGAAGTATAAGAACCTTCTTTGTTTTAAACCCTCTGCTGTTGTTAAGAGTGATAGAAAACATGGCTAATATGGAAATACATTTTGCATGACTTCACATGTATAATAATCCTTCATGTGCCCTATTACCCCCCTTCTCAATGAGTAAAGAAGGAGCTAGAGGGAACAGAGAATGTAGAACTCAAATTTAAAAAAATGAATGGTAAAATAAATAGTTAAAAAAAAAGATACTAAGATAAAGTTAACTTTGAGACTGAACAGTTATTATTTCATGTGAGGTTAAAGTTAACCAAAACTCTAGGTCTTTTTCATGTGACTTTCATTTGATCAGGTAACCCCCCAATTCTCTTGCATTCATATAGTTGCTTTTTAAAACAATTTCTCAATCCAGCACAGTGATAATGTGTTCTAGTCTTCTTTTTTGGTCAGGAATTAAAGGTAAATTAATTATGTGATTTGAAAAACATTTCTCCAATTTTTGAGAAATTAATAACATATACGCTTATCAGAAGTTCTTTTATTGTCTTTTCCATTCTCTGTAATTGTTCAGAGATCAAAGGGAACATTTCAGTAATCACATCTAAGACACTTTCAGAAAAATAAGTTATAATTCATTCAAGCATGATGACTTAAATTCATCAAAGTTAATGCCAACTGTTATTATTTATTATGCTACTTCTGTGAATTATTCCTCAGACTTATTAACATCTATTTACTCCTTCTGATTTGGTGGTTTAAAACACAAGTTTTCTCTAATATCGTTTCTGTTTCTCTTCACCTTAGTCCTCACCTAGTCTCTCAGTGATTTACATCAGTACATTCAGTACTCCTAAGCAGAATCATTTTTTCTCACTATAACCAGTATTAGATATCCTCTCCTCTAATAACAATTGCATATTCTCATCATTCTTTGAAGTTTTAGAGGCTGCATCTACTCTCTATATAGTCTTGAACCTATTCCGAAGCTACAGTAGCTCAATCCATGTTTTTATATTCTTCGATCCTTCACTCTTCTGCTAGGGATGTGAATTCTCCTAAACATTTATGATATTTTTCTTCTTAGTTTCCCCTTTTGGATTTTCTTATCTTGTTTCAAGAAGCATTTCATTCTCTATAATAACCTGAAGAATAGAGAAGCATTTTTCTTACCCTTTTGCTCTCTCTTTTAACATTTTATAAGGAGTTATTAATTGCTTCTGGAAGAAATACAAACATAATGTAATCTCTTCAAGTCACTGGAATATTTTCCTTGACCTCCATATGGGATGAAATTGACACTCTCTGTTCCCTATGGTTCTTACTGCTAATTCATGCTATTAACTGCTTTAGCAAAATTTCTGGGCACTGACCTATCTGCTTGGCTGAGACCCTTCCCTTAGAGACTTCTAAGTGAGTACACACACACACACACACACACACACACACACACACACACTATAAGAATAATCCTGAGGCTTTATGCTCTTTTCTCTCTTTGGTTGTTATTAGTGACCTCATTAGCATCTGTGGGTTCAATGATCATTTCTACATAGGAGGTTCACAGTGTTTCTCTTGTGCTCCAGTCTGGAATCATCAGTTGCCCATTGGATATTTTGAAGTGACTGAACCAAAGGCATGTCAAACTCAGCAGAAATTAATCTTCCTCTCCAACAAAATATCCCTCTTCCAAATCTTGTTTCTGTCAAGCACACTAATTTCCATCTATTCACCCTGGGTGACTTGCAAAGTCACCCATGACTCCTCATTTTGCCCCACATATCCAATCAGACGTCAAGTCTTGTTAATTCTACTTTTACAACATCTGCCCACTTCCTTCTGCTGACAGGACCACCACTCTAGTTCAGACCCTAATCTCCTTTTGCCTGGACTATTACAATAGTCTCCTAGTTGGTACTTCCTGCCTTAAGTTCCTCCTGTTTCTAATCAATTCTTCACAGAATCATCAAAACAATATTCCCATAGCACAGGTCTGACCATTGCAACAATGGTCTAATTGTCTATCATCTCTATTATCAAATACAAATTCTTCTGTATGGCATGTAGAGCCTTTTAAGATTTGGCTCCGATCTATGTCGCCAATCTTATTTTGTACATCACTCTCCTTTTATCACTTCATCGTCCAGCAAAACTAGCTTTCTTGCTCTTCCTCACACATGGAATTCCATCTCCTAACTTTTCTCAGGTCATCTCCATCCCTGGAATTGTCCACCTCCTCACTCATACTTCTTGTAATTTTTAGCTTCCATCAAAACTCAGATCCAAACGTTATCTCCTATTGATCAATTAATCGATATTTATTTAGCACTTACTACTCTATGTGCCTGGCACTGTACTAAGTGCTGGAAGGATAACTGAAGCCTTTCCAATCTCACTGACTAGTAGTCCTTTTCCAATCCAGGCCACTAAATTGTGTTTACTTTATAAAGATTTTTTGCATATGCTTATATGCATGTACATTTCCTTAGATAAGCTTTGAGGACAGAATTATTTCATTTCTATCTTTGTATGTCAGCATCAGTACAGGACCTAGTATATCCTATGTTTTTAATAAGTACATGTTGGTTTATTTGTCCTCATTTCTCTTTCTTTTTATTTCACCTTTTATACTCCCTTAATTGATCATGAATGGTATCTTAAGTATATTTAAAAATCATATTTGTAAAATTTATTGGTATGTTACTAATTCATTTAAAAGTTGGGTAAATTTAACCTCATATACTGTTCTTCTTAACTATCAAAAAAAATCCAACTAGCAACAAAAATCCAATTGAATTGGATTTTTTTTACTTCTTTGTATTCATATATATACATATATATATAGCCATTTTCTACATATACTTTAAAAGTTTTCTCTATGCTAGTTTAAGTTTCTTTTAAATAAGATTTAAATAAGTTTCTTTTAAATAAATTGAAATAAAAGAAAGGCAACCAGAAAAAAATATAAATATAAACCTTTATATATGTTTATATTTATATGTATTTCCTGAAGGATCAGTGATTATCAATAGAAAATTTTCCCAAAAATACATTAGGGGAGAAAAATAATATTATGAAAAAAATAGTATACTGTCAGGTTAGAGACATGGAGTAAAAATAAACTGAAGAAAGAAATTAGAATCCTAAAATGATTATCTAGACTTCTATATGATTCTCATCAATGCAAAGGATATTTCTCCAACTTCAGTACAGAAATGCTACTTAAGTTAAGAGTCACTTTGGGTTTTTGGTGGGACTCTCACAAAAATGCTTTGCATTTGAGTTTGCCAGTATTTCTGAGTATTAGACAAGCTCTTTTCAGGGGCCAATTCTTACATTTCAACATCCATCTTCATGGTAATTTGCATTGTCTAGCAGCCAAAATCAGGAGCAAATAGTAGGTAAAACTCAAAAGAATAAACGTATGTATCTTTTAAGAAAACTAGAGAGGATTGTTCTCAGTTTATTGTGATAGAAAAGTTCTGACCGGTTCTTATTGCATCTGAATCTGTTCCATTGAGCCCAATGAGAATTAGAAGAAAAACACTACTGTACCTTGTGGAAGTAATACGCAGCAGCAAGCTCCCTGGAGCTGCTGGATATTAATGCTAATGTAAAAGAGTTAAATATAGGCCCAAACAAAGGCATCAGAGGGAAAAACAGAGCAACTAACTCTGTGTTGCAGTGGGGTTTGGGGGTGGGAGGTTGGGGGGTGGGTGGGGAGGAAGATGATTATAGCCTTAGGCACCAAGATAAACCACAAAAGTGTTAAATTGATAAGAGCTGAATGTGGTGAGTATCTGGAACTCAGTCTTGCTCAGTGAATATCCCTGGAGGCCAAGAAAACCCAAGATTCTGCCTGGACTTGTGGGTTTGGGTGTGAGGATATGGGAAGAGGACCGAAGCCATGTGGCAATGTTGATTAGTAGCAGGCTTAACAAGAAGTGCTCCTGGGGGTGCTTTGTCCCTTTTATTTAGGCCTCCCCCCTCCAATAAGAGTTTCTGCCAAGCATGAATGCTCTTTGTTGGAGTAGCTTACAGGACCATGAAAGAAGGCACACAGTCTTGCTGCCTGATTGCTAGATGCCATTTTAGAGAATTCAGAAATGTGAAAGGCATAATCTTGAATATTCTTATATAGCATATTTCTTCCAAGGAATGCAGAAGGCTGTTGGATAAAAGGTGGATTGTACTTAATAGTCTATATGAATCAGTATGTGAATATTCTATGTTTTTTGCAATACCACAATTTCATTTTTTTTCTTCCTTCCTTCCTTCCTTTCTTTCTTCCTTCCTTCCTTCCTTCCTTCCTTCCTTCCTTCCTTCCTCCCTTTCTCATTCTTTCTTCCTTCCTTCCTTCCTTCCTTCCTTCCTTCCTTCCTTCCTTCCTTCCTTCCTTCCTTCCTTTCTTTCTTTCTTTCTTTCT
>NC_058130.1:320937489-320958222 GCF_016433145.1 Gracilinanus agilis | reverse complement strand
TCTTTCTTTCTTTCTTTCTTTCTTTCTTTCTTTCTTTCTTTCTTTCTTTCTTTCTTTCTTTCTTTCTTTCTTTCTTTCTTTTCTCCATATCTTTCTTTCTCTCTCTCTTTCCTTTCTATTGGTTCCAAGGCAGAAAAGAAATAAGGACTAGCCAGTGGAGGGTAAGTATTTTGCCCTGGATCACAAGGCTAGGGAAAGAAAATCTACCCAAATTTCTTGTCCACACAGAGAATTTTTCTCATTTCCATATTCAAGGCTTCTTGTCTAAAGCTACTTATGACTAGGAAAATGTTACTCAGTTTTGTTTCACATCAAGATCTTTTGGTGTTGGCATCTTATGATGATCTATGAATTTAAGCATCAACTGATAAGACAGAATCTTGAGGGATAAGAGGAAGAAGAGAACTTGCCTGTATAAACCTAGTCAGATGGGAGAAATATATACTGACTTCATATTCAGTCAAACAGGGATTAGAAGCCCTGAACATTGGGCCACATAGCCCAGATTGTCTTGAAGGCATTGGCTTTGCCTTGGAATCCTGAAATCTTGGGGAGGCTGGTTGGCAAAGGGCTCAGGTACAGTAGAAGATGTCAGTCAAGTTCAAATTTGAAAAGACCTAAGGAATCTAAGAAGCAGAGAAGAAGATGGAATGCATTCCAGGTATAGGGGGCAAACTGCAAAGATAAGGAGAAAGGGAATGGCATGATGGGTATATGAAATAGTGAGTGCTCCAACTTGGTTAGAAAACAGAGAGGTTGAAGAATGATGTGTAATAAGTCTAGGTAGGAAAGGTAGACGCAAGCAATATTGTGAAGGATGGTCAAAACAGTATAGTTTATGCTTTTTCCTAAAGACAATCAGGAGCCATTAGAGCTGATGGTAAAAGAGAAACCAGTTCAACATTTATAAAATGTAAACAATTATTTTTTTAAAGAAATATTCTACACATACAGTGAATTGTTGAAAAACCAACCCACTGTTCTCAGAAACAAATGTCCTTATTGTGTCTTTAAACACATTTTAGCAAATAATTTCAATTAAAGAAATCTCCTAACAGGAATTTCCCATACCAACGAAGTCACAGGTATAGATCAAAGCAAAATAAAACAACCTGACAATGAAAATTGAATAAATATTTTAGGTTGGTAGTATTGGAAATGAAATTACTCTTTTTGAAGGGAGATACTGTCCCTTTGGTTTGCCTATCATTGATGATGAATATAGTGAAATAGCAACAATAATTATTCATTCATCAGCATCCTATGTACATGTACTAAATCCTTAAGTTGGATAGAAAGAGCAATCCCTTCTATCAATGTTGCTGTTTAGTTGCTTAAACTTCTCCTATTAAAGACTAACTTGAACATGAAATATCAAAGGAGAAAGGAATTTGGAGATCATCTATTTTATCCCAAACACTTCATTTTATTAAGTTTATAAAGTTCATAGAAGGCAAAAAACTTAGCCTAGGTCACATACTATGAAGTATCTATCCATCCATCCATCCATCAAATCTATCTATTTCATCTTAAGTAGAAGCTCTGCTTCCTCTAGAATATAGAGAAAGTTTGCTCACTATACTCCAAAGGGATAAAAAGAAAGAGGAAATGACATATAGAAAAATATACACACATAGTATCATGGCTGAACAAGTTATGGTATATGAATGGCATGTAAAACTATTGCACTAAAAATGATAAAGAGGATGGCTTAAGAAAAACTTGAGAAAAAGTTTATGGACTGATACAAAGTGAAATGAACAGAACCAGGAAGCTTTTATAGAATAACGACATAATTGTAAAGTCAAACAGCTTTGAAAGGACTTTCAGGTTATAGAAGTTTCGCTTGCTGATACTGCGGGTACAGGTGGTTGAACCATTTATTTTCCTTTGTTTTTCTATCTCCTTCCTTTTCAATAAAAAGAAGAGGACAGCCTAGTCTTCTCTCCCTAAAAATTGACTGCAGCTTCCTAAGATAAGTCCTCTTTAGTTGATAAGATAATATAAATTTATATAAAGTCTTCCAGATTTTGGGGGTGTATATGATGGTATGTACTGTAAGTATACTTCAAGTGATTGATCTCTAGCATCTCTTAGACATTAAGCTGGGCTGAGTCTCTGTTTCTTGTTCTCTTTCCTTTATACAATAAATAATGAATTTAATAAAATACTAGAAATAAAGATATTGTATCATTTTATGTTCTGCTGAATTGCTTATTCAATGATCTTCAGTCAAGAAGGAATTGTTTATTCTCTTTTTCTATGATTTTATGATATTTTGACATTTTATTTTCAGTATTGTGTTTTAAATGGGAAGAGCCTACTTGAAGCATCATGTGGGGGTTTTACAGTGGGGAGTCAAGCATGCTAATCAATTACCAAGAGTATGATGAAATCATGCTAAGAGTCAGTGTGACTGAGGTAGCAAAAAATAAAGAAGTATAATGAGCACCCAGTTAAATATTTGGCTTAAAGAAGATGCTATTTTTTTGAATAATGAACATTACATTTGCCAAGACAACCTTTCAAGAAATACCATCCTAATACTGCAATTTCCAAGTCCTAAATGATGAACAAGCTGATTCAATGGTTGCTTCTTTCAACTCTTCTGGTATGAGGGAGAAAAAAAAAGAGGCTAACTCCAATTCCAGGACTTCCAAATGAACTTGTTTCCCTTTCATCCCATCAAAGCATTTGCAAGAGGTATGAAGCCATTCCACCTTTTCCATGCTGCTGGTAAAATAAACCTACAGACTCCAGGGCCCTTGATTGCTTCTAAGTTTTTCTAATGCTCAGCAGTCAGACAGATCAAGTAATCTTCTAATATATGCTGATTTTTATTGTGGAACGCAAGTTTTCAGCCTTGATTCCTTTTTAAACAAAGTCGGATTTAATCAACAGTACAGCACTAGCTTAGGAGATGGAAGTCTATTTTGGGGCTCCAGCGTGGCTTTTCTGGGTGACCTTTGGGCAAGTCATATAATCTTTTTATTGTGTGAGTTGCTCCTTCTTAGAAATGACCCTGCTAGTTTTTGCTATATGATCATCCATTTAATGAACTTAAATTTTGGATTTTTAATGAGACAACAGAATTGATTCTACCTTTGTATCCTAAAGGGCAATAGCAATATATCCTCCTGAGCATTAGAGTTGAAAAGGCATTTTTGTCATCTTTTTGCCTGGTGATCAACCAATAAAACCAAAGTATTTTTAAAGATGAAGAATTTATTTTTCAAGAAGATTTTCATACTGTAAACAGTAGAATCTTTTAAGGTACAATTTTTAAAGCATATTTTCATTCTAGAAACAACTGTTTTCCTGCATATTCATCAAAAGTTGTACATTTGAATGTATATTAAATACTTAACTTGAAAGGAGGACATAACAAGCACAAATATGGCATTCTTCATTCCTTGGACTTATAAAAATGGCTAGCTATACTTCATCTTCTCCACTCATTATTCCTTTGGCCAATAAGTTTGAACAAATTAGTCAGTTTAAGGTCAATGATGTTGTACTTTACATTTCAGTTCTGTGGTTCACTTAATGGAAAGTAATCGATAATTCTTCAATAGTTTAATAGATTAATAATCTTGTAATTATGAGTCCTTCCTTTAGAATAAGTCATAACTGGTTTATACCTTCTCATCCAGTGTGATCCTTGTTCAAACTCTTCTGTGTAGGCTGCATTTTAAATTGCTGGATGAGGTGGACAAAGGTAATAGATTAGTTGATTTGGTTAAAAACAAAATAAAGGATTCCTTCCTGTTTTACTTTTTATACTTCTCTCCTACTAAAGTCCCCCATCCCCTCCCTCAAACCCCCCTTTACACACATAGCACTCTGTACATCCTTCCCTTCCTCAGCATCCTATATCCTGTAGCTATCCAAAGCCTATTCAGGCCTCTCCTTCCCCACCAACTGTACTCAGCCTTCTAAATTACATATTCCTCCCTTCCCAATCAGATCTCCCATTCATTTAGTGTGGTTGTCCTCAACTGGGTGTTCATTGCTTGATTATCTGATTAAAGTAATTCATATTAAATCTGTCATTCCTCTCTTGGTCCTCCTAGCAGCTAGTTAATCCAATTGAATCTCTAATTATCATGATGTGTGAGTTTAATAGATACTTTTGGATAAAGTGGCTCTCTTTTCTCTTGTCCTAGGAAAAGAGGGTGGAAAGTAAGTTCTGAAAGATTGCCAGTGCCTTCAGTAACTTAGTGGTGGTCTGAAAGAATAAATATAGCTCCCAAAATTAGCTCACTTACAACTTTAAAGTAACCTGAATATCCATTCTAAGGAGGAGACCAAAGTCAATCATATCTTTGTTCCTCCTCAGGCTTTATTTCTGACTCATCTCTGTAAGAATTTTCTCTACCATGGCCAGATACCTTCCTTTCCTCTCTCCTCTCAATGACATGCAATGATCTCTAACTCCCTTTTAAGTTTCATCTCTTCCCTTTAGAAAGTTAACTCTTTAACACCAGAGAATTCCACTTTGGAGAAGGAAACTTTGCACAAAATGCAACATATCAATAAATAGGCCTAGGTTTCACTAAATATTTCTGAAAATTGGTATTTTTTTCTCACTACCTAGTAAGTTAATTTTTAGTTATAAATGATCATCTTTGGAAACTTGATGAAGTCTTCAAGACCACTTGAAAACTATTAATTCTATTAAGCAGAAAGTAAATTTCTGAGCAAAGAGCAGCTGTTAGAGACAGAGAGGTGATATGGTAAAGAGAGTTTGAGCCAAGTCAGAAAGAACTGAGTTCAAATGTTTCCATTAACATTAACTGTGTGACCCTGAGCAAGTCATTTAATTATGCTCTATATCACTTTTCTCCTTTGAAAAAAGGGGAGAATAACAACTTTTACCTCACCTGGTATAATGCAGATTAAATGAATCAACACATATAAAAGTGCTTTGGAAATATTATAGTTCTATATAAAATGCTAAATTTATTATTATTAGCCACAATTAAAGGGGATATTATTCATTTTTTTCTTTGTGTCTCCAGTACTTAATAAAATGGGTTATACAAAGTAAGTATTTAATAAAAGCATGCTAAGTTAATTATTTAATTAGATTAGTTCTTTCTAGTGGTAACTGTTCTGTGACCATGTCTAAAAACAGGTCTGGAGAAGGAATACATTGGTATCTACATACAGTAGATTAGAATAAAAATTAGGGTAGGAAAATCAAATTGTCTCTGAACTTGAAATCAGAAGACCTTAGGTTTTGGGGGGGTTTTTTTGCCCTCAAAATCATTACAAATTTTTATTTAAATTTCAGTTTTTCCACATTAGCTCCTTATAATTTTTAACAATTGTTTTCTTGCATTTTGAGAACCATCTTCTCTTCCTCTCTCCCACCTATAAATCTTACACCCTTCCCCAAAATGGCAGGAAATATGATAAGGGTTATACATGTATTATCATATAATGTTTATTCCCATATTCATCTTATTGTGAAAGAAAACATATATCACTTATATTAGGGGAAAATTCAAGGAGGAAATAAAGTGAAGAATGGTATACTTCAGTTTGCATTCAAACACCATCAGTTCTTTCTATGGCACTGGATAGCCTTCTTTGTCATAAGTCCCTTGACATTGTCCTGGCTACTTTCATATATTGATGATAATAGTTGTAATTCACAGTTGACCCACCACACTTTATTGCTGTTACTGTATACAAAGTTGTTCTGGTCCTGCTCACTTCACTTTGCCTCACTTTACATAAATCTTTCCAGGTCTTCTATGATCATCATCTTGTTCATCATTTCTTATGGCAGAATACTATTCCATTACAATCATACGTCACAACATGTTCAGCCATCCCCCAATTGATGAATATCCTCTCTTTCCAGTTCTTTGCCACCTAAAAGAACCATTATAAATAAATTTTCTACAGATGCGTATTTTTTTAGGATACAGACCTAGTGGTGATATTGCTGGGTCAAATGGTATGCAGTTTTATGGCTCTTTGGGAATGGTTCCAGAAATGCTTACAATCTAATGAGAAATATGTACAAAATCATGTATATTTAGAATAAATAGGAGATCATTAACAGAGGAAAGGTACTGAAAGAAGACCTTAGGTTTTAATCCTTCTATTTATACCTTTGTGACAAGGACCTTTCCTTAAAACAAAGGAGTTGAATAAGATTAATTCCAGGATAATCTCTGAATCTCATGAAGTTACACCAAATTGCATTCTTCCTCTTTACAGATTTTGGATTCATGCTATTTCAAAATACATTAAAAGATGTGTATCAAAACAGAGAGAAAAGGAAGTAACAGGGCTCAGGTACAGGGTAGTTAAAAGTGGAGTCAGCTTTTAGGTTCCACAGTCATTGGGGAAGTTTTTCAGCCCAAACCTTTCATTTGTGCCCCATGAAGAAAGCCAAGACAGTTTGTCAGTCTGGGCTCTCGCACCCTATCTTGTGCCTTCTGATTGGCCAGGGGCCAAAATGAATTCTCCAACCCGACAGCTGTCAACTGTCAGTGAGCTGTAGGTAACATGGTAAAGTGACAGACTTCAGAAATGCTAAGCAATATCCCACAGACATCAACAATCCTTGTCCCTTAAACTGAGATCCAGCTTCCTCAGACAAAACTTACAGTCCTCTCTTTCTTCTGACCCATTTAGGACATGATGGTAAAAATGTGATCAAGTTTAGAAATATAATGTGACATAAAGTAACTTTTTATGGCCTCAAGATAGAATGGGAAAAAATAAACTCAAAAAAGTTCTCTAAAGTTATTGTTCATGTCCATTCCTGTCACTGCAGCACTAGAGAGACCCAAGAATGTTGATTGATACAAGGATTTTTTAAAAATGTAGTTCTTCTATACTATCAACTTTGAATGAAAATATTTATAAGTTGATAGTACAATTTTCCTTTGAAACAATTATTGCCCTCCTCTCAATTTTCATTGCTTTATGGTAAAAAAAAACCCATTGCATCCATTGACAGAGTTTGGCCCTTTGAGATATTGTTAAATTCTAGTCCTTCTTGTACTTGAACCCCTTTTGAAAGATATCCCACTGAATAAACAGGTCAATCCTGACATGTTTTCATCATAACCTAAAAGAAGTTCAGAGGGGCACGTTTCAAAAAATAGGAAGGGAGGCTTGAGCTTAGAGCCTAATTCTATATTTTATCATCAGCAAGTTATCCTAGCAAGAAAATGCAGTGAAGAGTACAGAACCTGAGTACTAAAGTGCCTTTGCTATTGCTAGCTATATGATGTCTGGCAAACCTCTCAACCATCTTGAACTTGTTTCTTCATCTGTAAAATGAGAATGATTATAACATTGCAGGGTTGTTATGAGAATGAAATGAGATAATATTTGTAAATCACTTTGTAAATTTTAAAACACTGGGTTTAGGAACTGGACTTTGGATTTCAATAATATATGGAACCCCAAGATGGGGAAAATCTTTCTATTAAGGTCAGTACATTCTCTGAAACTTAGAGAGAATTACTAAGAGTACAGTGACTTTTCCAGGGTCATACTCAGTATGTGATAGAGACTGGCCTAGACCTCAGGCCTTCCTGGCTCCAAGGTCAGTTTTCCATCTACCATTTTCCATCCATTGCCTCTATAAATGCTAGGTAATAATAATTTTTAGATTTTTTTTACCCTTACCTTTCGCCTTAGAATCAATACTATGTATTGGTGCCAAGGCAGGAGACTGGTAAGGGCTAGGCCAGTGATGGGCAAACTTTTTAAAGAGGGGGCCAAAGGAAAGGAAATGCTCCTTTGTCAGTCTGTTTCTAAGGCAACTCTTTCAAAGTTTCATTGTATAGTATCCTATCCTACTCGTTGTATTTGTCAGATTAGGAATAATGTCTCCAGGCTGGATAGAATATTTCAGGCCCTACCCCCCAACCCCCACATCTGGCCGGCAGGCCATAGTTTGGCCATCACTGAACTAGGCAATGGGGGTTAAGTGACTTACCCAGGATCACAAAGCTAGGAAGTGTCTGAGACCAGATTTGAACCTAGGACCTTCCATCTTTAAGCTTGTCTCTCGATCCACTGAACTACTCAGCTGCCCCATAATTTTTGGAATTATAACTGTGATCACTTTAGTGTAGAAAATCGTGATGGAAAATTCCCTCTACTCATGCAGTCATCACCTATTCTGTATCTTCTAGGCTGAAAGACTTTCCAGAAGCACTGAGAAGTTTGGTGATTTGACAAAGATCAAATGGTCAGTATTTGTGAGAGGTGTGATTTGAATCTAAGTCATCTTTTTCTGAGATGAGATCTATATCTCCATTATGCCACATAACTTATTCCTAATTTTCTATTTATCCTGTATGTACCTTGCTTTGTATATATTTATTTGTATGTAGTCTCTCTCAGATTGTAAACTTATAAACTTCTTGAAGGCAAGGACCATCTTTTAACTCTTTTTGAAACCCTAATGCTTAATAGTTTAGCCTGGCATATGGTAGATTTTAAATAAATGTTTATTGATTGATTTTCATAATCAAAATACCTTGAAGAATTCTGAACTTATTGATCAGAGTAACAAAGTCATAGAAGCTGGGTTTGTTTTCACTGAAGGCTATAAAACTTTAGCGCCTACCACCTGCCTAGAAAGAAAAAATTAAAAGGCCAGAATATATACCAGAAGTTTGAAATCCTCCCTAAATCAAAACATGACAAATTCAATCTTTTGCAAATACAGACCACAAACAATCCTTGAAAACTGAGCAGACTGCTAAGGGATTACTATCACAGATAAAATGGTTGCCCACAATTTCCCAAACATACCATTGATTTATAAAAATTTAAGAACAACTTTTTAAATAAGTATTGCTATAACAAATATTCATAATCTCCAAACTATATAGAATTTTGAAAGTTTTCAACATATAGACACCTACTGGAAGAAATCAAACCATATCTTTCTCCATTTCAATAAACCTCACTGGCTCTCTATCAGTCTCTGGATCAAATATAAAATAATTTGATTAGAATTCAAAGCCCCTCATAATCTGCCCCCCTCTTTCCTTTCCAGTATCCTGACACCTTGTTCCGTTCCCCTTCCCCCTACCTCCATCTTCTTCAGACTCTATAATCCAAGGACACTAGCCTCCTTGCAGGTCCATAAACAAAACATTTCATCACACAATTCTGTGCATTTTCATTAGCTGTCCTTCATGCCTGGGATTCTGTTTCTTGTCTTCCCTGAAGTCCTAGCTAAATTCCGTTTACTTTAAGAAGTCTTTCCTAAGCCCTCTTAATGTGAGAGGCTTCCCTCTATTGATTATTTCCAATTGATCTGATGCTTTTCTTATTTGTATATAGTTGTTTTCATGTTGTCTCTCCTATCAGACTGGGGACTTTGAGAGTTGGGATTACCTTTTGCTTTCTTTTTATCTTTTATGTTAAACATGGTGCCTGGCACGTAATATAGACTTTAGATAAATGCTTGTTGAGTTAGAGACAGGAAGAAGTATTACTCTTTCTACTCCTATAGTTTTCCTGAAGATGCTTGCTGATACTGATACAGAGACTGATAGAGAGCCAGTGAGGTTTATTGAAATGGAGAAAGACATGGTTTGATTTCTTCCAGTAGATGTCTATATTTTGAAAACTTTCAAAATTCTATATAGTTTGGAGATTATATTTGTTATAGCAATACTTATTTAAAAACTTGTTCTTAAATGAACAAAAAAAAAAAGAAGAAAAAGTTGTTCTTAAATGAAATGAACAACCAATGATTTTAATGGAGTACCAAAAAAAAAAAAAGCAAATATTTCATGTCCTTGTACTGAATATTACACTTCAGTACATTGTACTGAATATTACTGAATAATCCACTGAATACTAAATATCCAAGAAGGCAAAAGAGTGACTTGCCCAAGGACAGTTTCTCTCTGGAAAGAAGAGAACTTGATAGTAATAACCATTATAATGATTATTATGTACAAAGGAGGTAGCAGAGAGAACAACGATCTTTAAGTCACTTTCAGCTGGGTGAATAGGACTTTCTGGTGCCAAACTGAGGGCTACTTGCCTTTGCATAGAACAGGAGCTCAGTGTCCACTGTCGGCTGCTTCAGTTATCCTCTAGGCCAGTAATGGGCAAACTTTTTAAAGAGGGGGCCAAAGGAAAGGAAATGCTCATCTGTCAGGATGTTTCTAAGGCAACTCTTTCAAAGTTTCATTGTATTGTATCCTACTCATTGTATTCGTCAGATTAGGAATAATGACCCAACAGCTGGATAGAACATTTCAGGGGGCCACATCTGGCCGCAGTTTACCCATCACTGCTCCAGGAAGTCTAGATGAGTTCACCTCCTAGGGCCAGCCTTACTTGTAGGCATTATAAAGTCTGAGCACTTGAAAAGCTAAAAGGTTTGATTTTAAGGTAAGGGAAGGTCCTCTGCCCTCCTTCCTGAAACAGATTCTCCTCAAAAACCCTAGCGAATGTCTAATATTGCACGTCCACTTGACTCTGGGTTTCCCATCAGCAATTCTTCATGATTGTAGTCTACTTATCATGATATTGAATTAGAAAGAGTACTACAACTGAATTTAGGAGACATCCACCCGGGCTCCTGAGCTTGAGACCTGCCTCTGACACTATCTAGATGGATAAAGTTTGTCAAAACCTTAAACTTAAAATGACCTCTGAAAATTATTCTATAAAGGACAAGAACATTAAAGATGTTATGCAAGCTTCTGAAAACAAGTTTAATGTGTGGGAGAGGAGAGTGAGAGGAAAGAGAGTCAGAATACAAGGAATCCTGAGATAGGAGAAGACCGATTAGAAGACAGCAGTGATGTGGTTTAGTGGATAGAGTGCTGGGCTGGGAGTCCAGGAGGACCTGAATTCAAACCCAGCTTTGGGACGCTTACTAGATGTGTGACCCTGGGCAAATCACTTAACCCTCTTTGCCTCAGTTAACTCGCCTGTAAAATTAAACAGAGAAGGAAATGGCAAGCCACTCCAGTGTCTCTGCCAAGAAAATTCCCAAATGGAATCTGATACAACTGAACAAAAACAACACTATAAAGGAGGGATAAAACACGTACACAATAGAGAGGGCGGGAACCTTGTATACTTCACCCATCTGTCTAATGCCTTATATATGGCTATTTTGCTTATTTAGCCATATTATATCAGAAGTGGCACAGTGGACTTGGAGTTAGGAAGACCCTAGTTCAAATACACTCTAAGACATTAACTTATCTGTGAGGTCCTGAGCAAGTCATCTAATCTTTCTCAGCTTCCATTACCATAGCTGTAAAGTGAGCATAATAATAGCACCTACCTTCCAGGGTTGTTGAGAGATCATATCAGATAACATATATAAAATATTTTGAAAACCTTAAAGTGGTATATAAATACTAATTATTGACCATGGCATTTCCAACCAATGGAGTTTTGTGGTAGCAAAAATGAAGAAAAACTGTGGACAAACAGCAGTTGGTAAACACTTTGTAATATGCATGCAAACTAAAAGAATGATTTTTGAAAGAGGCAAACTGATGAAGGTGCCTGCCTTCAGGGAGCAATTTGAAGAGGAGAGCCATGCCCGATTAAGCAATGGTTTGACTTCATGCTTCAGTAGTAATATGAGGGGAGGTTTCTGGAACAGTGGCTTTTCCTGATATTGTAAATGTTGTGAAATCAATTTGCAATTTAATTATTCTCACTACTTGGGAATTTGTTTTTGTTTTTGTTTTTGTTCTTTAATAAAATTCTTCTACATCTCCTCCTTTCTCCTTCTCCCACAAAACATCAAAGAGTTAAACAAAGAGATATTGTAGAATAAAGCAATGAAACATTTAGAAGTGGAGGAATACGGAACTAGGTAGACCAAAAGGTTCCTCAGCCCTCTTAGTTGGACCATAGTACTAATTTTATAGGAAGCCAAAATACCTGACCTTCACCATGGGATTCTAGAATACTATATGTGCTTTTTAAAAAAAATCAGGATATAGAGCTCTATACCATATCAATAGAACATCAAAATGCTTTCATAACTTCCCAGAAGAGGGTCAGCTCATTTCAGCACATCAGGAGAGGGGATAGACTACCCATTATAAGATGCTAGCACTTGAATTCATTATGTACAATAGCTAAGCACATCAATGTTGATCTAAGCATTTTGATGGCCAAAGCTCTTAGAAACATCTTAATACAGTGCCTAAAGGTTTGGCTCCCAGAAATACTGCATTAACAGGATTGCTTCACCTCTGTGAGGAATCAAAGGGCTTACACTTGGGTATCTAAGGGCTTGCCAGTAGTGGGAGCAGATGGTAGTTTTTATATGTTCTTTTTATAAATTCATTTTGAGCTCAGTTTTTTGCATGAATATTTCATTTATGACAGGGTGCTGCTTAGTTATATAAAAAGTAAATATATAACGAGTGAGGTGTAAGTATAGCAGCAATGGAGTACTGAAGCTAATGGTTGGGAAGCATTTTAAAAATACAAAGAGAGTTTTCATATTCAGAGAGTACTTTGCAAACTTTAAAATGAAAGATAAATAATTCACTTGAAAATATTCTACCTTCAGTTCCCATCTTTCTGAGACTTGTGTTCTTGGCCAAAGGGAGAGAAAGATTTATGTCTGGGAAGGCATGCAATAGATTTTAGAGCCTTATTAGGGGCATTATTTTTACAAGTTTGAGAAAGGGCAGAACAAGCCTGCATGAAGTTAAAATAGCAAGGCCAAGAAACAAAAACAGTAGTAGTTTGAGGTTTGTGGACCTTAGATGAGTGGATATGCAGTCATCAGTAAGGGCAAGGGCAAGAAGGCAGATGGAAAATAGCAGCTGGCACAATCTGAAATCAGCTGGGTCTTGATCTTCAGATAGGACAGGTGGCCTAAAATAGTCCTCATACTTTTCTTTGTGCAACATTCAGTATATTATTATATCAACATGCTTGGGAAGAGTTTCCAAGTATATTTCTAACGTGTAACTTTAAGGCTATTACATTAATCCACCAATTCTCTCCTCCTCTGGAACTTTCCTTGAGGCATTACATGCACTCTTGATGGTTTATTGGGTTAGCAATCACAAGAAACATTGATTCTTTGCTTCATTTTAAACTGAGCTATCTCTGAGGCTTCCTCATGGTATGGACGTGACCCTGGATTTCTTTAATGCTCTGTCAAGGGAGTATAAACATTGGCAGTCCCCACTACACTGGAAAGCCCTCAAATTTGGACCTAGTGATGAACTATAAATCTTTTGCCTTATGTCCAGGTTAGTATAATATCTACAATTCATAAAGTAGTAGAATTTATTCCTAACCCAATCGAAATCAAAAGATTCATGTAGTTATACAATTATGTAAATTATAACCTAAAGCTGAGGCATAACTTTATTTTAAATTCATTACTAAAAATCTTATGTAACCATGTAGCAGGTTATATAGTTGTATTAGTGTCAACTACAAGGAATCTCCAGTATTATCTACTCCAACTCCTTCAACTTAGTTTGGAAAATCGAGACCTAGAGATGATTATTTGTCCAACATCATACAGGTAGTAAAGATCAGAATCAGAACTTTAGCCCAAGTGTCCTGATTCTACATCCAGTGTGTTATCTGCTACACTGGCCTCTTGTAATAGAGCAGTCAGTGATATGTAATAAGCAGAAGTTTATGTTATATATATATATATATATGTATATGTATACATATTAATATATAATTTAATTGGCATGTCTGCATTAGCCTAATGGAAATATGTATTGTGGGTCAGTTGTGTGAACAAATTCGGTAGCTCTCATATAGTCTTTTAAGAAAAGAAATAATTTCTTATACTTTCTTTTTAACTCTCTACACATCTTCATGATCATTTTCACCCAATAAATTTTCAATACTATTGCATTATTGATGACCTCCAGATCAGAAAACAATGGTAGGATGCTATGGGCCACCAAAGGAAGATTACTTTTTGGCACCCTCTAGTGCCTGCCTAAAGAGTGACTTAGGAGCTTTTGTTGAGACATGGAAACATGGAAAGTGGGAAAGAAGGTAGGAGTGAAGGAGGAGTGTAGGAGAGGAAAGGGGTGGGTTGAGCACAGCGCATGCAGCTGTTGTTTATGGGAGGGAGAAAGAAAAAGGGATTAGAGGAGACAACTGTGGTCTGCATAGAAGGAGTGGGTGAAAACCTTAGGATTCTTTTTGAGTGCTGCTAAATTTATGGTCCAGGCATTTTGAGGAATACCCAAGGAGTTGTCCTTAGTATATAAATCAGTGAGGTAAAGTTGAACTTTCCCCTTTAAGACCAAAATGTATTCCTTTAAATTTCTAGAAAAGAAATACTGATGTTTTAAACTGCTAAATTATAAAATTATATCCCAATGATGATTAATGTAGGTTTCTTTGGTTTCATTAATGGTCTTGGAACTTCTACATCTCTAACCACACATTTGGTTCCATGGATGACTGATGCTATTCAGGGACTTGATAAGGAGTGTACAACAGGAAATAGATAATGCAAATGTAGACAAAACCAAAAAAAACATGTGTGTATGGTTAAGGTAAAAGCTAAACATTTTATTGGATACTTTCAAGAGTAAAATGTTCATATGCTGACCTCTCCCAATCAAGTAGTGGAGCTTTTCCTACACTTATCTATCTACAATGTAAACTACTTCCTATGTTAATAGGTTAATGGGAGAACAAGTATATGCCCTAAGCAAAAAACTTGACCTTCCAAGCAAATATATATTTCCATGAAAAACTAATGGAAATATTTAATGAAATAAGATAGAATACAATTTTTAGTTCAGTCCTACTACTTGATTTTCATTAGGTCCATCATAATTTTTTTAGATCTTGACTCTATGGCTTAATGATTTTTTTGGCTGATTTACAACACATACAAGCATTAATGTCATTTTTTAAAAAGTGTGGTAAATAGTAAAGAGTGACATGTATGAGCTCAATTTCCTGGAAAAGAAGGAGCAGGTTGAGGAGAATACCACTATGATTTCAGTTGGGAATGTTTTATGAGAATGTGGGATCTCAGGTATTCTTTGAATTACAGAAAAGAAGGGGACATAGGAAAGAAGAAAAAGATTTTAGATGTCAATTGAATATGAGAGAGAACTAGGGAGAAGATAGGGGCATTTAGATGAAGGCAGGGATAAGTAGGTTCTTTTGGTGGCAACAGAAGAATTGGGGGAGATATTTGTAGAGAATTCCTGGCAAGGAGACATTGGTGGAAAATGGGTGAAAGGGCTTCAAGTAGATGTTAAGTATCTGAGTGCTGATGCCTCAGACATATCAACTAGGAAATAAAATATTATCCTATGCAAATGAAAGAAGAATGCAGCAGGAGAGCATTAATATAGCTTTGTAAAAGCATTTATTAAGTAATTCCCCAGTTTAAGATTCCCTTCTATTAGTTGGTCTGTGATTTCCAAAGCAATACAGAAATACTGAACCAGCCTCATAAATTATCACTATTTCAACATGAACATGAATAATGTATATATAAGGGATAGCCTAGGAAGAAGAATTCAGATTTGCAAAAGAGGAACTGCAGATGCTGGAAACCTTAATTGTGGTTATTGGGCAATGTCGTCTAGCCCATAGCTCAAGAGTTTGACATTTACTGACTTTAACAGGGTTGAGCAATCCATGAACACAGGAATCAAACTCAGCTGAAAACTAATGTACTCTACCTTATATTTTCCCAAGAAAGTGATGATTTCAAAATGTCTAAATTAATATTTTGACTGTATCCCACCACATACTTCTAGTCTTGACTATGCACAATGAAAGCCTTGTGTTTTTTGGTTGATTAGTGGGGGTCACAAAAATTGACACATGAGCAGACCAAATTATAAATGACTGAAAAGAAACTCATCTTCATCTATTTGTTCGTCTTTGTTAATCATTTTGAGCACTTTGAAATGCCTCAAGGAAAGGCTGAACTGAAAGCAAATGAGGATATGAATTGTGTCATTAAATCTCGGGGAATTGAAAACTCATAAAAATGAAGGAGGGGTTGAAAAACATTGGTTATCAAATTCTTAGGCAAGCAGAATTTCTAAAATCCATATAAAGCCCTATTCTTAAGCTTACTTCTTGAATAAAAAGTAGTCGATATTCAACTCCTAGGCCCTCTTGCATCTAAATGAATTATTTGGTGCAAGTGTAGGTCTTTGGAAGATATAAAAGTATGTTAAAGAAATTCTCAGTGGAAATTCAAATACATTTCAGGCCATTAGAGCTAAAGGTCATTAATGAGGCATTGTTTTTCTTCCCTTTCAACCAACCAACCTCCCTGTAACATCTGGCTAGGAGCCAGAAAAAAGAGATGAAGAATCAAGTGTCCATTAAGGAAAATTCAGAACCTTAATACTGTTCTTACCAGAACTAGAACACTCAATATGGATATTTCTAGTATAGATATTTCACTAGATGTGCTCAATTTGAAATAAGATCCAGGAGAGGCAAGTCTTAGAATGACACAGGAGCTCAGTCACTTATTACATGTTATAGTCATATGTTGGTTCAGAGAAATCTATGTTTAAAGAAATATAGTTGCATTTTGTCTAGAATCCAGGATACATCGTTATGAATCTTAGAGTCCTGGCCATGAATAACTCAGTTTGTACCATAGAGTTCTCAATGCTTTATCTTTGGGTTCTAGGTATGGAAAATGAAATATTTTAAATAGGGATTAGGTTGGGGATTTGATGTAAGGAGGGGATAACATACCTGTGATAAATAGTATTTCCTACAATGGAAATATTCAGTGATCCATCAGTCACAATTTATTAAAGTGAAGAATACTGACATGATAGAGAGAAAATAACCAGTCACTATGGGAGCTCACAAGTGAATGGAGAAACTGTACCCAGAACACATGCAGTAAATACAGTAGATTAAATACAATTGAGATAAAAACAAGAGTTAATGGCTACTATATAGCATATTATGTGCACATCACTTGATTGGAGTACAAAGTAGACGTTCAATAGGGATGAATGTCCTAATAATGAAATGTGGGTCTATTTAAAGTTTAATTGCAAAGAAAAGGACAGAAGCAGGAAACTGTAGAATTACATGTGAGCCTTTCCTCAGATCAAGTCTATGTTCCTTTAACAAATGTAGAAACATTTATATAAAATGCTTTTGTTGTTCAGTAATTCCAGACAGGTCCTGCTCCTTGTGACCCTATTTGTAGTTTTCTTGGCAGATATAGTAGAGTGGTTCGCCATTTCCTTCTCCAGCTCACTTTACAGATGAGAAAACAGAGGCAAGCAGGATTAAGTAACTTGCCCAGACTCACACAACTAATAAGTGTCTGCTGCTAGATTTGAACTCGTTTTCCTCTCTCCATAGCTTTATCCACTGTACCATGTAGCTAGCTAATAGGACTCATACTCTGCTCTGTCTGATTTTGTCTAGCCATTCCATGCAGCCTCTTATGAGATTAAGACAGAAAATGTAGGTTAATACCAGATAAAATGTTTACTATGTGTCAGGTGCTGAGAGATATAAGGGTAAATAAGAGTACCCTCAATGAGATAACAGTAGAGCAAGGGAAAAAGAAAGATACATGATAACTATAATGCAAACGATAACATAAGGAATGCATGGAGAAGCACTAAAAAGAAAAAAATAAAGAGTGAAGCCTGAGGAAACTGAGCTCACCGGGAGAAACAGGAAGGGCTTTGTGAAAGAAGTGACATTTCACTATCCATCAATGATGGCTACTATTTCAATGGGGGAAACAGAGTTAGAAGATAGATAAGACATTCCAGGAAGAAGGAATGATCTGGGCAAAGGCATGGGAATTAGGAAAGTAAGGGATATGTTCATGGATTATCAGTATTACAGGTGGTCATATTTATAAAATATTTTGGGGGGTAGTTCATTTTTTTTTGGTTTGTTGTATTTTTTTTTAACCCTTACCTTCCATCTTGGAGTCAATGCTGTGTATTAGCTCCAAGGTAGAAGGGGGTAGTTAGTGTTGTTTTTTTTAAGGCAATGGGGGTCAAGTGACTTGCCCAGGGTCACATAGCTGAGAAGAGTCTGAGGCCAGATTTGAACCTAGGACCTCCTGTGTCTAGGCCTGGCTCTCAATCCACTGAGCTACCCAGCTGTCCCCAGGCAGTTAGTTTTTAATGTAGTCACCGATGAAGAACCATTCTATGCGAAAGCACTTCTGCAACTGCTCTGCAAGTCACAGGCCTAGAATTGTTTGGGACACTGAGAGATTAAATTACTTGCCCAGGGTTTCACAGCCAATATATTTCACAATCAGGACTCACACCCAGGTCTTTCTGCCTCTGAGGCTGCTATCTATCCATTCCATGCTTCCTCTTGTGAGATTAAGATGGAAAACATCTTAATTAATACCAGATTGGGAGGGCCTTTAAAGATTTCAGATCTAATGAGTTTGGAAGATATTTGAGAGAAGATAGTTATTTCTCTGTGAATTTTGTATTTCTGTCAATTAAAGCAAAACTTATTGGAAACAAAATTTACACATTATACATACATACACATATATAAGTGACAAAAAAGGTTTTCATTTGGATTGATCAGTGAATTCATCTAAAATTATCTATGATGGTTTGAGGGTACCATATGTTCTAGAGAAATCTAATAAATTGTTTCCCAGGTTATAGTGGAACATTCATTTTTCTGTAGTCTAAATTTAATTTTAATTTAATTTTACTTTTTATGCTCTCAAAAAAAACAGGTACTTTTTCAGAGCAATTCCACAGACATACATAAATTTCACTTTGGAATCTATGTGTAATCAGTTCTAGAACCAGGAGATGATGACATCTTCTCTACAAAAGCACAAGTATGAAGCTAAATTGAAAGAATGTGTGAAACTAACTTGATCTTGAATTCTTACAAAAATATCATATTGGGGTTACGGGTTAAGATGGCGGCAGAGTAAGAAGCAGCTCTTAACCTCTCCTGACCGAAACACACAAAACTCCTCAAGGGGACATAAAAACAAGTCCAGACGAACGGAGGAACCCCACAACAGGGCACAGCGTGGAAGGTACGTGGAATCGAGACATTTCCAGGCTATAAAGGGCTCTCACTAAATCGCGGGCTGAGCAACCGCCCCACCCCCACCCCCTCCACACACAGCACCTATAGCACGGAACCCAGCTAAAAAGAAATAGAGCAAGTTTGGGGCACCCATCGAGTCATTGGCAGCTCCGGGGCCTGTTCCTGAGAGCAGCAAGATCTGGGACCCCAATAAGCCAAAGAACGCAAGCGAAATCTGAGTGCGGGAGCAGAGAGTAGATGCCAGGCGCAGAGCGCACAGGCACAGGCAGAGGCATGGGTGGAGGCAGACACAGCCAGGAACTAAAGCTCTGAAAACCTGAGTGGGGAACCAGTGCAGACGGGTATACGACTGTGGAAGCAGCGCCCTGAGACTTGTAAAGGAACCTCCTGCAGAGGATCAAGCAAGGGGGCCCACCAGGGGGCTTGACCTTGGAAAAAACCAGAACTCAGACGTCAGGAGCCAATAGACTGCGGACAGACACTGAGCGCGAGGATAAACCTGAGAAGCTGCTGGGCTAATGATGGCTACCCAGACTCAGGAAACTCAGAAGAGAAAGAATAACAACAAGAAAAAGAAGCCTTTAACACTCGACAACTTTTACACAGAGAAAATCCAGACAACCGAGCAAACAGAGGAGGAGAACAAACAAGCATCCGGACCCTCCTCAAATAAGGAAAACTCCTCACAAGCTATGGAAGAGTTCAAAACTGAGATTTTGAGGAAAATGGAAGAGATCTGGCAAGAAAATAACTGTTTAAAAGGTAGAATCTTGCAATTGGAAAGTGGGGCTCAGAAACCAAATGAACTGATAAGCAAATTGAACACCAGAAATGGCCAGATTGAAAAGGAATACCAGAAGATTATGGCCGAAAACCAGAATATTATGTCTGAAAACCAGAAGATTATGGCCAAAAACCGAAAGATTATAGCCGAAAATCAATCCCTAAAGGCTAGAATTGAGCAAGTAGAAGCTAATGATCTCTCAAGACAACAAGAACAAATAAAATAAAGTCAAAAGATTGAAAAAATAGAAGGAAACATGAAATATCTCAATGAGAGAGTGACAGACCAAGAAAACTGGTCTAGAAGAGACAATTTGAGAATAATTGGTCTTCCAGAAAAACCAGAAATTAATAGAAACCTGGACTCCGTACTAAAAGAAATTATTCAGCAAAATTGCACTGAAGTCCTACAACAAGAGGGCAATATAGACATCGAAAGGATTCATAGAACACCTACTACATTCGACCCAGAGAAGAAATCGGTTAGAAATATTATTGCGAAATTCAAAAGCTTTCAAGCAAAAGAAAAAATCTTACAAGAAGCCAGAAAGAGACAATTCAAATATCAAGGAGCACCAATCAGGATCACACAGGATCTGGCAGCCTCCACGCTAAAAGACCGTAAGGCTTGGAATACGATATTCAGAAAGGCAAGAGAGCTGGGCCTGCAACCACGGATCAACTACCCATCAAAATTGACTATATATTTCCAGGGGAAAGTATGGGCATTCAACAAAATTGAAGAATTCCAGGTATTTGCACAGAAAAGACCAGGGCTAAATGGAAAGATTGACATAGAACCACAAAAATCGAGAGAAACCTGAAAAGGCAAATAAGATACAGAGGGAAGAGAAAGAAAACTTATAATTTTTAAATTTGCCTTTTTAAGGGCCTCAGTGAGAT
>NC_058130.1:320936269-320937398 GCF_016433145.1 Gracilinanus agilis | reverse complement strand
GAAAGAAAGAAAACTTATAATTTTTAAATTTGCCTTTTTAAGGGCCTCAGTGAGATCTAATTATCTGTATTCCTATGTAGAGAAATGTTATGTATAATTCTCTGTAGTGAACTCTATTCACTATTATAATATTCACTATTATAGTAATCAGAAGAATAATTCACAGGGTGAGGGTGGAACACTAAATAATCTAAGATGGCGTGGGGGATGGGAAAGAGGGGGTAAATAGCAGGGGACACCAAGAGAAACTTGAGTGAATAAGAAAATAGAATATTCTATTACACACAAAGAGGGCATGGGAGGGAGAGGGGACAAATACTATTATAAGAAGGAGAGGAAGAGAGCATTAAGAGGTAATAATCAAACCTTACTCTTAGTGTAATCAACCCGGAGAGGGAAGAGTAGCTTTATTATCCATTGGGATAAAAAACTCTATCTAACCCTACTGAGAAAGTCAGAAGGGATAAACGAAGGGGAGCACGGGAGTGGGAAAGTCAAAAAAGGGAGGGGAGAAGGGGGAGGGAATTCATAAGGCCTTTAAAAACAAAAAGAGGGGGGAAAAATAAGGGAGGGGGTAGAAAGGGAAGTTAATCAAGGGAGGGGATAAGGGATAGGGTCTTAATAGCAGACCACTGGTTTTAAAGGAAATAGTTTAAGGAGAAGGGGTAGGAATGGGGGAGGATTTGAAAATGTCAGCAAATGCACAACTGATGATTATAACTCTGAATGTGAATGGAATGAACTCGCTCATAAAACCGAAGCAAATAGCAGAGTGGATTAGAAACCAAAATCCCACCATATGTTGTCTACAAGAAACACATATGAGGCGGGTGGACATACACAAGTTTAAGGTTCAGGGTTTGAGCAAAATCTTTTGGGCATCAAATGAGAAAAAGAAGGCAGGAGTGGCTATTATGATCTCTGACAAAGCCAAAGTAAAAATAGATATGATTAAAAAAGACAGGGAAGGTCATTACATCCTGATTAAAGGCAGTATAAACAATGAGGAAATAACACTGCTCAATATGTATGCACCAAGTGGCATAGCACCCAAATTCATAAAGGAGAAACTGGCAGAGCTCAAGAAGGAAATAGATAGTAAAACCATACTAGTGGGAGATCTAAATAT
>NC_058130.1:320856148-320931488 GCF_016433145.1 Gracilinanus agilis | reverse complement strand
GAAGGGGATAGGAGGAGCATGAATCAGGTAACCATGTTAAAAATGTAGATTAATAAATGTTAAAAAAAATGAAAAAAAAAGTTTAACCATAAAAAAAATATCATATTGGGAGATTGCATAAAACCAAGAACCATCAACCTCCTTTCCTATCACTACCTTCTCCCATTCCAATTACCCTTTTCTCTTTCCTTTCTCTCTCTTCCTTCCTTCCTTCCTTCCTTCCTTCCTTCCTTCCTTCCTTCCTTCCTTCCTTCCTTCCTTCCTTCTTTCCTTCTCTCTCTTTGTCTTTTTCTGTCTCTCTCTGTCTCTCTCTGTCTCTCTGTCTCTCTGTCTCTCTGTCTCTCTCTCTCTCTCTCTCTCTCTCTCTCTCTCTCTCTCTCTCTCTCTTTCTCTTTCACTTAGTAATTATATTACCTGAAGTGTTTCATTTTAGATTGTTTAGATCTCAATGTCTTCATTTGTAATATGGGATAAAATATTTATTTAAAAATTTTCACAATGCTTGGATAATTAAATATGTTAATGCCATAAAACACTTTGAAACTTAACTATAACTATGAAGTTGAAACTTTGTTCATTTGTAAAATTACTGAGAGAAAATGATCTAAATGTTGCCACTTAGAGGGAAGAGATATTAATCAAAGCAATTTTGGTTAGTGGAATATTCTGATATTGGGGGTTTTGCCAATTTTCAAAGGATTGGAATGTAATTATAATACACCCATTGCAAAAAACATGAATATGATTGATTGTTTTTATTATTCAGAAGGTATTTAAGTATCTTATTGTGGTCATTATGCTTAGTTTGAAGTATCATTGTGTTATAGATGAGTGAGAGTATCAGTTAATGGAGATTTCCGGATATAATAGAATGACAGATAACAGAATATACTGGTTCTGCAACTACATTTGAGGCAGTTTTGTGTTGTGGAAAGAATTTGAATTTGTAATCAAGAAAGATTTGGGTTAAACATAGCCTCTGACCAATGATATCATGGGGTGATGTCTTTTTCTTTTTCACAAAGATACAATTTTTAATAATCATTTTCTGACATTCTTTATTCTACATTCTTTCTCTCCCTTCCATTCTTCTCTCCTCTCTGAAATAGACAATTTGATAGTTTATAAATGGGCTGTCATATAATATATATTTCCATGTTGGTCATGTTGTGAAAGAAGACATATCACTTATACTAGAAAAAAATTGATGGAAATAAAGTAAAGAATAGCATGCTTCCATCTGCATTCAGACTCCATCAGTTCCTTCTATGGCATTGCTCAGTCTTTTTATCATGAGTCCTTTGGAATTGTCTTGGATCCTTACATTGCTAATAATAATTAAATTATTTACAGTTGATCATCATACATTAATGTTGTTACTATGTACAATGTTCTCCTAGTTCGGCTCACTTCACTTTATATCACTTTATATGTCTTTTCGTTTGTTTTTTTTTTTTTTTATGTCTTTACTTGTGCATGAATTGAATTGAAGGGAGGCAGAATTGCTCTGTCATCAGTGTTTCTCTCTCTTCCAGAGTCATCAGTCTAGTGGCAAGACAAAAGTCAAGATTATTGGCAGTGGCCTGGGATACAATGGATGACCTCTGCTTCTTTGATGTCTGATCAAGTTCAATGTGCTTTACAGAAGCTGTGTCAACCACCTTATGGCCACTGGAACAAATTGTTCTTAGGTGCTATTCTGCAAAGGGAAGTCTTCACATGGTTCGGATGAAGTTTACTTATGACTGTTGACAAACATATGGGGAAAAACCAAACAGAAACAACAAAACAGGTCTTTCTACCTTGATTACAGGTTGAAACTGGGAAATTCTGAGATTTCATTTGTGTTCTACTTCTAGTTTACAGGTGTTCTTGGATAAGTCACTTAAAAGAACCTTTCAGTCAGCCTAGCTCTCTAAATTTGTAACTAAAGAAAAAGTGGCACAATAATAGTTTATAGAATCTTGAATAATCATTATTACTTTATGTAGGCTATGTCAACTTTTTAATACCTTGAGCTCACTGGATTTTAGATATTTAGATAATTAATATTTTAAAATTATTTTTTATGATGAGAGACAAATCTTTATTTGCCATGTAAACTTGATTTCTCAGTTTCCTCTAAAACTTAGTGCTATTTAATATCTTGATTTGGAAATATAGTAGCAATACTGAATGATGGTTACAGTCTTCAGGCTAAGCATTAGACCATCATTAAAAAAAACCCATGGGGGGCAGCTGGGTAGCTCAGTGGAGTGAGAGTCAGGCCTAGAGACAGGAGGTCCTAGGTTCAAACCCGGCCTCAGCCACTTCCCAGCTGTGTGACTCTGGGCAAGTCACTTGACCCCCATTGCCCACCCTTACCAATCTTCCACCTATGAGACAATACACCGAAGTACAAGGGTTTAAAAAAAAACCCATGAAATTTATGTGCCAACATCAGTGGAAAACTTTAAAGTGAGGTGTGAGGTAGAAAAATTCTATGAAGATAACCACCCCAAACTGGGATCAATATCTTTACCCCAAGTCCAGGCTGGGACACCTGGCATCGCTCTGGGCCAAAGCAGATTAGGCCACTTTAGCCAGACTATCTTGTTAGGATTCTGGACTTTCCCACAGTTTTAGAATTTCAAGTGGTATGGGTTTATTGGGCCTCTATTTGCCCAGGCAGAGTCTCAGGGTCTGGATGTTGACTTGAAATTTGGTTCCAAACCTGGGACAGCAGATGTGGGATGGGGGTGTGTGTGGCTTGCTCTTTACTTTCTGCTAAAATCTCCTGCTCCCCTCTCATCCCTGTGCCCCAGATGGCCTCTGCCTACCTTCTGGGTTTTTCTTTTCTTGAAAGTTGTTTCACTCTATCTCCTTGTTGGTTCTTTCTCTCCTGTATTTATTTTGTGGCATTATGTTAATATTGGTTGGAGAGAATTCTCATGGGGATTCTGAGTTTCTCTGCTTTACTGTGTTATCTTGGCTCTACCTTCCCTCCCCTTTTTTCAACCTTCACCCATTCCTCCTGGCTCTACCAGATAGGGTCAAATTGAAAAAGTATAACCAGTCTTCTATAAGATAATCCTTCAAATGTTTGACAACTGTCTTTCAATTTTCCTTCATATGACCCTACCCTTCATCATCCTGGTTACCTTTTCTACATACTTTCCATATCATCAGTGTCTTTCCTAAAGCATGCTAAAGAGGACTCAACATATTTCAATGCATTCCGAAAAGAGCAAAGTACAGAAGGATTAAAATAATAGAAAGCATGTAAATGGTGATTTAAATTTTATAAAGCACTTTTTGTGTATTGTCTCATTTCATCCTCAAAACAATCCTAGGAGATAAAAGCTATTATCATCCTCATCTTATATATGAGGAAACTGTGTCAGACAGATATTATATGACTTGTTCAGGGTCACATATCTAATGAATATTTGAGGATAGATTTGAACTTGGGGCTTCTTGACTTCAGGTCCAATCTATTATCCATTGTGCTATCTAACTGATTCAGGAGTTGCCTCTTTATTTCTGAAAGCTATTATTCTCAATTCAGTCTAAATTTTCATGAGCTTCATTATCTTCTAAATAATCTTTCTGACTGACTCAAAATTGTTGTTGATTACATTCTCCAGTTCTTTTTTTCAGATAAAGTGCTAATCACTCTTCACCTATCTGATACTTGTAAGGTTTATTTTTTGAACCCAAGTGTAAGACTTTACATTTATTTGTATTAAATTTCGCCTTATTTTAGCTTGTCAAAACCATTTTGGATTGTGACTGACACCCAGTGTATTAAAGAGATATTCTTTCTAGCTTCATGTCATTGGCAAATTTAACCATCATGGTATCTATGTCTTCATCAAAGTCATTAATAAAAATGTTACATAACACAGACGAGCACAGATTCTGGGATAATCCATTGAAGAAGTAATACCAAGTTAACACTGAATCATTAACAACCATTCTTTGGCATAGTCATCAGCTATCCAAATCCTTTTGATTGCATTTTCTAGCACATAGCTTCATTTTTTTTCTATAAGAATAGGATAAGAAACTTTAGTAAATATTTCATTAAAACTCAGATTAACTGTATGCACTGGATTTCTTGATCCACTGGTTAGTAATCCAATAACAAAAAAGGGAATAAATTTAAGCTGATAAACCTATGTTCTTTCTAAGGTATTCAATAACCATCTCTAATATCTACATGAGAATTTCTCCATGCACTATAGATTTCAACCTCTATTCTTTATTCTTATTTGAAAATTAGGATGATTATCTTCTCTATAATAAAACTAACATATTTTCTATAGTATTTCAAATATCATGACAGTGCTTTCTTCACTCCCATTCATTCAGTATCCAGTGAAGTAGTTCATCTGGGCCAGGTGACTATCCCAAAAAAAGTTTCATAGAGGAAAAATATATACATAAAGATTGTCTAGGCTATGATGTGCAGCTAGATTACAAGGATTGTATAAGCTTATTTGTATCATTCTCACTTGTACAGGCATTGTGGATGCATGGTGAGTGTGGTGCCATAATTTAAAAACAGGAAGGGAGTTGGATTGGCTTCTAGAAAGTTTACTGGTTTTTGTTTTGGTTTTGCTTTTCTCTTTCTTTTATTTATTTATTTTTGAGGTTTTAATTTTTTAATTTTTTCCATGGTTATATGATTCTTGTCTAACTCCACTCCTCTCTCCCCTCTCCTAGAGTTGAAAAGCAATTTCACCATGTTATAAATATATTATCACTCAAATCCTGTTTCCATATTATTCATTTTTGTAATAGAGTAATCTTTTAAAACCAAAACCAAACCTTAAATCATATACTGATATACACACGTGCTAAATCTTATGTTTTCTTCTTCATTTCTACTCCCACAGTTCTTTCTCTAGATGTGAATAGCATCCTTTCCTTATAAGTCCCTCAGCATTGTCCTGGATTATTGCATTTCTTTTAGTAGCAAAGTCAATCACATTTGATCATCCCACAATGTTTCAGTTACTGTGTACAATGTTCTGCTGATTCTGCTAATTTTATTCCACATCAGTTAATGGAGGTATTTCCAGTTAACATAAAAATCCAGCAGTTCATCATTCCTTATACACAATCATATTCCATCACCATCATATACCATAATTTGTTTAGCCATTCCCCATCTCACCATTCTTTTAATGACTTAAATTTGCTTTGTCCCTCCAAGCCCCATTTGTTAATGATAATATTCTTGTAACTATGTGGTTGTAAATCATAGAATACTATAATGCCTGAGGAATCTTTGAGTGACCCAATGGACAATGCAGAAACAATTGATGGATAGATAGAAGACAAAGCCTATTAGTGTTGATGAGACCTATGAGCAATATATATATAGTAAGACATTATCCAGGAAATATAATTAGAAAAACCGATTGGCTGGTCATGTATTGAAGGCAAAAGATAACATGACCTGAATGCTAGAGTATACATATAGAATGTTATTTTTTAAACTTTTACCTTCTGTCATAGAATTAATCCTATGTATTGATTCCAAAACAGAAGAGAGGTAAGGACTAAGCAACCAGGGTTAAATGACTAGCTCTGAGTCACACAGCTAGGAAGTGTCTCAAGACAGGTTTGAACTCAGGACCTCTAATCTCCAGGCCTAACTCTCTATCTACTGAGCCACCTATATTTCCAATTACCTCCAGATGTTAAAAATAAACTAAAAAGTTATAAAACAACCTCTCTCTTATTTTTTTCCTAATATATCTTCCTGGGTTTAGACATTCTCAATTAAAGCCAGCTAAATGTTTCCTTACTTCAGAGAATTTGGGAGACTACAATAAGCATTCACTTAACATTCAACAAGCATTTAGTATATTATATGAAGATCACTATTTTTAGGGCTAGAAGAGATATAAATTTTAGTTAAGACACAGTTTCCACTCTCATAGAGATTACTATCTACTCAATATCTATTAAACTGTAGAAGGATATGAAATGTAACTGTGTGGAAAAGCACTAAATAATGAGTGCATTAGAAATATGAAACAGTGCTGTCTAAGGTCTATGAGAGTTGTCAGCAAGGAATAGGGACATGAGGGAAGGCTTCATGCAGGAAGTAGCTTTGGCAGGAATTCAGAGGGAGGAAAAAAGAGGGAAGGCTTTGGGAATAGAAGGAAAAGCACAGTTGAAAATTCAAAGACATAAAAAGAGTTTATGTTTGGTGAATAGAACATGATATAGTTGGGCTGGAGCATAGAGTATATGGAGGAGGGAAGTGATAGGAGATAAAGTAGAGTAGCAATAGAGACCTTGAAAGGTCTCAAAAGCCAAGTAAAGAAATATGAACTTCTCTTGATAGGCAACTAGGAGTCACTGAAACTTGGTGAGTGTTTCAGGGATCTGATTAGATTTGCACGTAAGGAAGATTAGCCTGGTTGTGGAATGGAAGATAGTTTTGTAGGTGATGAGGGAGAACGTAAAGGGTGAAAAACTTTTAAAGAGGTGATTGTGATAATTCTGGAGGGTAATAATAAAGGGCTTGTAAGAGGGCAGTTAAAGGTAAAGTAGACAAGAGGCAGCATATATGAAAAATGTTACAGAAGTAGCTTTATAAGAACATGTTCACTGATGAATGTAAAAGATAAAGGAGAAAGAAGAAAGAATGACAGATAATGTCAAGATATCAAAAATGGGAGATGTGGAGATTTGTTGAATGATGTCTTACTCTGATAGTTAAAGTGAGGACTGTTAACAGAAGACTTTTTCTTGTATCAAACTAGAAGTTCACCAGTATCTTGAGATTCAATTCTGTTATTTTCATTTCTTTGTTCATTTGTTGGTATAATTTCTGCTATCTAATTATCTCAAGATATTTATCAAAATTGGGGAGGGAGTTGTGGGGAAAAAAAAACAGAAAATAAAATACTCCAAAGACATTACATTTATAAATAAATGGTATATTGATGGCTCACTTCTGATATGATATTTATAAGTTAGCTCCAAGACTGAAAATGCTTTTATAAAAAATTATATCCTAGGTTAGAGTTTGAAGAACCTAAGTCTTCAAGGGTCGGCAACATATGGCTCTCGAGCCATATCTGGCTCTTTTGAGGGCCAAATATGGCTCTTTCTGCAGGAGCCATAAAGTCAATTTTTTTTTCAGGTGCTGTTACAGTAGCACACACTGTTACAGCAGCACACATTGTGAGCACTGTATGGCTCTCATGAAATTACATTTTAAAAAATGTGGCGTTTATGGCTCTCACAGCCAAAAAGGTTGCTGACCCCTGACCTAAGAGGTCAATTTCAACCCATGTCATTATAGGAGAACAATTTTTTTTTAAGTCTCTCCCTTGAAAAGTTTCTCAGTGGGGGCAGCTGGATAGCTCAGTGGATTGAGAGTCAGACCTAGAGATGGGAGGTCCTAGGTTCAAATCCGGCCTCAGACATTTCCCAGCTGTGTGACCCTTGGCAAGTCACTTGACCCCCATTGGCCACTCTTACCACTCTTCCACCAAGGAGTCAATGCACAGAAGTTAAGGGTTTAAAAAAAATTAAAAAAAAGTTTCTCAGTTTTTACAACTTTTTTCCCCCTATTTCTCATTTTAGATAAAAACAGAAATATAAAAGTAGAACAATTGTGTTCTCTTCTGACATGTCATGACTTTACAGCAATATTCCTGACTTTTGGAGAACAATCATGTTAAGAAGAGGTGAAAAACTATGGAGTGGCAAAATTGCTCTGACATTGTTTTAAAAATAAAGTGGAAGTTCATCTTATTTTAATAACTGAGGGAAGAATTTCATGGCATATGTTTAAATACCTGGAAACATCATAGACAACAAAAAAATGGATTTTAGAATTACTGCTCCAAAAGATAAATTTCATTGAATCCTGCACACTTCTAGTTGAGTATTTCATAAGATCAAGACTTAAGTGTGATCTCAGACAGTTACAAAGTGTATCATGGATAAGATATTCTACGTCTTGGACTCTGAGCTTCCTCATCTGTTAATTGGGAATAATAAATGCTCAAAATATCTTAATAGGCTGTTGTGAAGAAACAACTTTGTAAAGCATCTTTCTGTCTCTCTTTCTCCCTCATTCTCTCTGTCTGTCTCTCTTTTTCTCTCTCTTTCTCTCCCTCCTTCTCTTACTCCCTCCCATTGTCTCTCCCTCCCTTCTTCTTCTGTTTCTTTGTCTCTCCCTCTTGTACACACACACACACACACACACACACACACACACACACACACACACATATATATATATATATATATATATATATATACACACATATAATTCACCTGTATGTTCTATATAGACACCAATGTATAGATAATTTGGGGTATTGTTATTGAGAGGTAATGTAGCATAATGGATAAAGATCTGACTTCAGAATAAGGAAGACAGAGATACATAAGTCTTGCCTCAGAGGTATACTGGCTGTGTGGTTCTTGGGCAAATCACCTATCAGTTCTCCTAAGCAACTCCCTAAGACAATAAGCTAAAGAATGTCCCAGTCTGTTCTGTTCTAGGAGTTTCTAACAAGAATCAAACTATATATTAAATCAGAGGTAAGGTCCCACATATACATGTTTATATTATCATAAATATGACATGGTAGATAAATATATACGAAATGATAATATACTATCATTTGTTATCTATTTTGTGGGAACAGTAAAGTAAAACATTCATCATAACGCCTCTTTGCAACCACATACAACTCATGCTATTGAACTCTGAGAGAAATTATCCTTTCTCATTTCCTAATGCGCATGGCAAATATAATACTATAGAACTACCATCCCCACCATCAATTTTTTGCCTAATTCCCATTGGAAAGGTTTGAGAAGAATTCATCCTAACATGGGGTAAGACAGTGAGTGAAATGGTATAGTTCTGTTAGTGCGTGCTCCAAGACTTCTCTGAAGAATTGCCTGTTTTGTTCTATTTCATAGGAACTGTTTGATTCCAAAACTGCTAAGTTTAAGATGATCACTGAGAGAGAATATGAAGGGACTAGTTGAGTCACACTTTCATTTGAGCACAAATCTGAGAGAAGAGACTGTGAAAAAGGAGAATGATTGTATGTCTTACGGTGGAAGATAAAACCCATCTCAATCTGCAATTAAAGAGATTTCAAATATTTTTTACTTGTCAACTTGTAGGTCAATGATTTCATTGATGCAATAATACCTTCTACCACTGCCAATGACAAGCCTCTACATCTTGTGAGATTTTTTATCACATTTCCCCAGGAAACTTCCTCAGAAGACCTGTTCAATGAGCCAATGGATTTTCTTTCTTTTTGGGATGGGAGTGGAAGAATATCAATGCATTACTCTAGCTATCCATTCATTATCTCTAATTCTTGTTATGTGACTGGCCCATCTCTTTTTCTGTTCACAGAATTTATAGTGACTCTTCACTTGCAGATTGTCATTGACGACGCGCTGCAATCTGCTTATGACCATTAGGCATCTTTCCATTTTTTTTTTTTTTGAGTTGTATGTCATTTTGCTTCTTCCAAGATCATGGAGCTTCTTGACATGGAGCCATATAATATCGCAGGGTGAAAAATAATGCTACTAAAAAAAGGATTTTACTGATTAGAGAATCATTGAAAATAGTTTGGTTTACCTTGTAATTGAGCTTGATATGCTCCTGTTACTGGATTCTGAGCCTAATATTGTGTGTCCCTTCACCTTTCTGGATACACATGTTGATGAATTATGACAACAGGGTGTCAACCATTTAACTCAATGTCAAATTAGCATGTATTTTCAGCCATTTTATCTTTCTAATATGGATCCTTTCTTATATTCTTGTGGATTTCATTAACGAAGCTTTTCAGGATTCCTTCAGGCATAATCAAATGTCATTTTTCAATAGCATATCTGTACAACCTCTCTATCAATCGGGAAAATTATTTTATTTAGACTTTTCCTTAGAAAAACCTTTGATAATTGCATCACCTAGTAACTATCTTAATTAATATTGGTATTCAGAGCATCATTGAATATAGTGGTTTCTGTAGATGCAACTGCCTGAGAAAACCCTTAGATATGGACCTGGAAGATACTTTGTTGGAGGAGATTCTTCAAGATTTAATTTTTCTGTACCAAATCAAAAAATTTCTTAAAATTAATAAATAAGAAAACCAGTGGTATATCTTTAGTTCCCAGTCAATTGAACACAATGATTGTAAAGGTTATGTTGCTCTTATAGAAAATCATTTGCAAAACTCTGCTTTATTCCTTTATCATTGGATCATAGGGCAAGAAGGGAACTTAGAGATTATCAGATCCAACTCTTTTGCTTTACATATTGGGAAAATGAGACACAGGTACTTTAGTCATTTGACACAGTTTGTGTCTAAGGCATTATTCGAATTCAGGTCTTACAGACTTCATGCCAAACACTCTAATGAACCATTTAGCTCACATTTTTATTTAGAATATCTTTAACACTATGCATGTCCAAATTTATACAGATTTATGAATAATGAAAAGTACACACATCATATTAGCTTTTAGATCTAAACCCTATGGTAGTTGGCTATTTTTTATTTGTAGTTGAACTTTATTTATCTTTTGGTAAAAATACAATCCATGTTAAAAGTGGCAAGGTATATTGGAAAGATGGATTCAAATTTCAGCTCTGATATTTATTGGTCAAGTGATATTGGAAAAGTTTCTTAATTCCTGTGGGCCTCAGTTTCTTCTTCTGCACAATAAGGGCATGTTTTGTATTCACTTTTAGGTCCCTTCTAGCTCTTCCATTCTCTGAGTTCCTTTAAAATCATGTCACCTCTAGCTTGTCCTTCTTTCATATATATATAGATAGATAGATAGATAGATATAGATATATTACTACTGATTTAGATGCTTTTCCTGATTTTACCAAGTAATCTGTGAAACTGAGTCAGAAGGGAACATTTGGGTTCAAAATTCACTTCTTATATTTTTAGTATGCTTTTAATCTCTTGGAAACTCAAGGTCTTCATTTGTAAAAAGTAAATAATAAAACCTGTGCTACCCACTTTGTAATGATGAAGTTCAAAGGAAATCACATGCTCCACAATCTTGGAAGTCCTATGTATATGTCAGCTCTTGTTATTGATAGTCGCACATGATACGCATGAAAAATTTTATGTAGTAGTCCCATTGTCATTGCCCATGGAAACAGATGTAGTATACAGAATTTGGGGTTATAGTTTTTTCTAGCTTTGGCTGACTTCCAAAAAGCTGTTATAGGTTTTAGAATCTTGAGGAGAGGGAGTTGACTGGATCTTCCGTGAAGGGAGGAAGTCAATGAGCGAGCTCTTAGATTATCTAGCTTCAATATTGAAATTTAGCCTAGCATTGATAGATTTACTTAAGAAATTATTATTTTAGATAGATCCTTTATATCTTCCTTTCCCAATACCACCCTGCCTTCCCTCCCTTACCTTAGTGGCTGTGGAGTTTATAAGGAGAGAAATTAGAGAGGAGTTAAATCTGTGAAGAATTATCTAATTGATAGCATTATTATAATTTAATCAAATCATCATTTATTTTCTTTTAGATAGCATTTTGTAGAACTGAGTAAGGCAGGTCCTTGCTCAGATTCCATCTTTACTTCCCTTCCCCCACCTGAGGTTCCTGAGATAACTGATAGGGCTTTCCTTTAATCCACCTTCCTAACCAACATCCTTCAAATAAATAAACCCTTTGTGTTTCAATAGTCATATTTAGTGTAATTTGTCTGCTAGTTAACAAGAGGGAAGAAGAGGGAAAGAGACAACATACTCTGGGCTCAGAGGGAAGCTGGGCATCCATCTTGAAGGAAGGTGTTACTTCAAAATAGGTCCCTTCCTGTGAAATTAACTAAAGCCTGTTTGTTAATTTCAGTCTAGTCTGTTTCCCTCAGCTTATGTTTGAGTCTAACTAAGTCCCAGTCTGTAAGCCTGCTGTGTTAGCCTGTTTAGTTTAACTTCTTTCTCCCAAGAAGATCTCTGTTTCCCTTCTGTGTTATACTCCTGACTTCAGTCCTATTATACCCTGAATCTCCTTTAATCCCAGCCTACCTGTAGCCTAATTTATCCACTTACCAAGTCTCCAACATCCTACTTTCAATTCCCTTATCCCAAACACCTTTCCCCAAATTATCGCCATAACACAGATCACTATAAAAATACTAGCAGTTGTACTTCCCATGGGTTTCTTTTCTTTCTTCTAGCTTTTTCTTTTGTGCTTTCTGGAATTTTAGGGTTGTGAAGGACTTCTGGATTAAGTATTCCAATTCATGGACAAATCATGGGTTTTGTTTATGATGGTGGAGTTCTAGTTTTTGCTAAAATATCACCAAAAAGAGATTACTTTCCCCAAAGTAGCCCATTCCAATTATGACAGCTATAATTGTTGGAAAATTTTCCTCAGGTTATATTGAGTTAAAATCTCTTTGCACTTTGGTCATCTTTTCATCAGTTGCCACTCTTTGCACTCTGAGATCAGACGCCATGTCCTGGAACACTTAAACCTTTTAGTTCTGGAATCCCTATGATTAGTGAGTGCTTAAAATTGTACTGTACATCTAAGTGGCCCCAGCCATGTGTCACTTTCATATCCTGCCATGATCTTAACAGATCCCCACCACTTGATGCAGACCCTCTAAATCTGCAAACATAATTAAATCAATTAATAACCTATTATATATCAAAATAAATCAATACTACCATTGGGTAACACTGGGCTTGGAATCAGGAAGATATCTTCTTGAGTTTAAATCTGGCCTCAGACACTAACTCTGTGAACCTGGGCAAGTCATTTAACCTTGTTTGGCTTAGTTTCCTTATCCAGAGAAGAAAATAGCAAGCAATTCCAGTATCTTTGCCAAGAAAACTCCAAATTGGTCACAAAGAATTGGACATGACTGGAAAATGACTTAAATGAAACATTGCCATAGGAAAGAATATGCTTGTCTACTCCCCTACCTTCTAGACACGGTTCCTGTATCTTTCTAAATCAAAATATTTATTTCTTTTTACCAAACCCTTATATGTATTGTCTCCCCATTAGAAAATAGGCTCCTCAAGATCAGAGATTGTCTCCATTTTTGTAATTGTATCCCCAGAAGCTAGCATAGTACTTAATATATAATAAGCTCTAAAATGAATACTTAATGTTTATTCATTCATCCCATTCATTGAGCCTAGGTCTAGGTTCTGATGCCAGGTAAAACAAGCCTAATTTCTCTTCTATATGACAAACCCTCAAAATATTTGAAGACAGTTATTTTGTGCCCACTATGTCTTTAGTTCTCCTGACTAAACAATTCTAGTTCTTTTTGTTATCTTTGTATGACTTGACTTCAGATTTCCTCCTTTCTTATAGACATGATCCAACTTGTTAATATCCCTTTTAAACTGTGACACCCAGAATTAAATACAATATTCCATGATATGGGAGTTGAATGAGTGGGTGAGTGTGTGAATTAGTTAGAAAGATACATGCTCCCAGAAGAATCCCTAATTAGAAATAGACAAGTAACCCCAAGGAGCAAAGTACTTGCCAACTATTTCACTTTCATATATAAATATTTCATTGACTACCTCATTGTCTACTCTTTATTTGGTATTCAAGGAAATTCGTAGTATAGTCTCAAACTTAGCATTCTGTCCTGTTTGTGGAAAGTCAAGAGAAGCAGCTTCATAAACAAAAGGTCTATAAAAAAAGAAGTGGCATTATAGCTGTGATTTTGAAAGATTTATCTGGCCGTATTATGTAGAGGAAGGAAAAATACTAAGGCACTTGTTAGGGCTGAGATATTAGTTAATAGGCTATTGCAACAGTCCAGATAAGAGGCACTAAGAACTTGCAAAAGGGTGGTGGCAATAGCAAAGGAAGAGGAAACAGATTCAAGATATATAGCGCAGATAGCAGTCAAATATCTAACTAAAGTGGAGGTTGAGGTGTCAGAAGAAAGAGGAGTCAAAAAAGACACTGAGATTTGGGGGCCTGGGTGAATGGGAAATGAGTGCTACTCTTAACATAAAAAGGAAAGTGAGGAGTTTGGAGGGAATGATAATGAACTTATTTTGGCTGGGGTAAGGTTGTGGTACAAAGAACAGATTAAGATTGATGTATCCAGGATATAGTTGGAGAGGCATATATTAGAATTCAAGCTCCATTCAACTAAACATTCTTTCATTTATTATATTGGTATCCCAGTATTTAACATAGAAGGGACTTAATGAATGCCTATTGATTGATGTGAACTTTGGAGGATATGGATTTAGGAGTCATCGGAGTAGAAATGTCAATTAAATCCATGAGCTTGGGGAAAGAGAGACGGAAAGAGACAGAGAGACAGAGACAGAGACAAAGATTACCTAGAATAAACAATTTAGTGTTAATTCATGGGGAACACTAACATTTTGACGGAAGTAGAAGAAGAGGAACTTAAAGAAAAGAGGACAGGTATTCAGAAACAGAAGAAAAAATAGGAAAGTTCTTAGTCATGGAAAGCAAAGGAAAATACAGTTTCATAGATGAGGATGAGAGAGGATTAAAGACCAGTGAATTTATATGTGAAACTATTAAATTGTAGGCCTAAAAGTATACATTTGTATTATTTTCCTTAATTTTATAACTTAAGCTCTGCTCCCAGGAAATCCCTATCATCCAAATAATTGAGGCAAAAAAATTTTAAGGAGTTTTAAGGTTTTGTATATCTTTACTGCCTCAGAAATCTCCTACAAAAAGGCTGATTTGATGAATACCAAACAGCAGAAGAAAAAACTAGAAAGGAGAACTAACATGCGACAAATTTAATTTTAGGCCCATTGCCTGATTTCTAAGAGATCAGATGACTACTTCAGTGCATTGGGTCCCAGGACATGTTCTTATCATGTTTTTTGGTGCATGACTTCCATCATCATTTTTAATGTTTCCCCAATGCATAGGTTTAACACTTAACATCCCAAGTCAAGTGGCTAGCACTGAATCCAAAGTCAATGCGTTTGAGAGTTCTTTCTTTCTTTCTTTCTTTCTTTCTTTCTTTCTTTCTTTCTTTCTTTCTTTCTTTCTTTCTTTCTTTCTTTCTTTCTTTCTTTCTTTCTTTCTTTCTCTCTCTCTCTCTCTCTCTCTCTCTCTCTCTCTCTCTCTCTCTTTCTTTCTTTCTTTCTTTCTTCCTTCCTTCCTTCCTTTCTTTCTTTTTTGCTTTTGTCTGGGGGCTTAGAGTTGCTCTCTGACTGAGATTGTGAGAACATTACTGAGAACACAGCTATAAATAAGTAACTTTGTTTACAGGAACTGACTGAGGAACTGGACTTGCACCACCTGCCATTTGGCTAGTGCTGAGAAGAGGCAAGAAAGGGTTTCATTCCCTTAAGAAAATTCAAATGAACCGATCTACTGACCCCTCAATTTGCTTCTGGGATTTTTTTAAGACCCGTGTGTGTGTGTGTGTGTGTGTGTGTGTGTGTATATATATATACTTTTTCTCTCTCTCTTGCTGTACAACCAATTGTTTGGAACCAACGTAATTGTTCCACATTGATGGATGGAAAGTACCAAATAGAGATATTCTTATGTTACATACCAGGAGAGGTTAAGAATTTTGTCCTAGAGAAGAGGATAAACATGTTTCTTTGTTTTAGGAACTTATATGATATGAAACCCAGTGAAAACCTAAGGGCTAAAAATCAAGTTACAAAATATTCTACTCTATGATACCTAGTCCTCTTGATCTTAGAGTTCTCTAAGAACAAATTCCCTCATTGAACAAGTTTATAAAAATAGGAAGAATTGGGTAGGATTTGCTGCAGAACTATATAAAATATCTCCACTGAGAGAATTTTTAATCAATATCAATCTTTAAGCATTATGGAGAATTAACAACGAAATGAGTAGAACCAAGAGAATATCATACAAAGTTACAGATTTAGTACTTGAAGAATAAATTGTGAATATTACCTTCAGAGAGTGAACTGAAAGGTAGAAACATGAAAGACATAATTTTTATGAATGTGTCTGTCTCCCAGATGAAGTCTTCTGTGATGAAGAGAGCAGAGGAGAAGGGTGAAGAACAGAAGGGGTTGGGACATTTATGGAATCGGAAAAAAAAAACAAGAAAGAAAGAAAACACTTCAAATAATGTAGGTATTCCAGTGAATTTAGTGAAGAAATCGAATGTTTATAAGATTATTCAAGTCCACTGTGAAACAAGATCAGTTATGCCTAAATGCAAAGGGAACTACACTTGAAAATGACAAACTACATTAAAACTGATATACTATTTCTGTGAAAGAACTTAACTAATCCATAGTAAATAAGTGGAGGCCTTTAGAGAAATCTGGCAACTGTAGAGGTTGTTTTGGATCCCTCTATAGTGTAATATATATTTCTCTTTGTTGGATTATTGCTTTGAAATTTAAAAAAATTGCCAAAGGGAAAACAATACAGACTGGAATACTAAAAATTAGAAAAAAGTTTTATTTTTACACATGAAACTTGCTTTTTCATTCACTCAAAACTGCAATCAGAAGAAGTCTAGGTGAGCACGTTATCTGGGCATCTTCATTATATTGTAAACAGCCAACCAAAACTAATAAGGAATTTCTTTTTACTTCTTATAAACCAGAAAGTCTTGTTTGTATTGAAGAAATGCTGAATTATGATAAATATATTCATGCATTCATAAGTAGAATCATTCCAGAATTGTAAAAAGTCTGAAATAGAGATATCCTTATACCATGTCCCACACAAAAAGTTACGAATTATGCCTAAGAGATAAGGAAAATTACATTTCATTATTCTGGGTACTAGCTTGCTATAGAATTCAGTGAAACCTAAGGGCTAAAAATCAAAGCTTTACTTGGAAAAATGGACTATTTAAAAATATATGTTTAATATCCAATACCACATGTAGTTTCATAATGACAAATTAAAGATCAAAATTCTGTGAAGTCAGTACCAAATTGTGTAAGATAAATAAATTCACAAAAGGATAACTATTCTTATTAAAAGTTTCCTTAACTTTGCAAAAAGTTATAAGCTTTATCGACTGTCAATAAATATGATGATTTTACTCTGCCCCAATTAATTTGTACAATGTATCATCCATGTCCAACCCACAAGACATCATAAATACCTGAATCAAATAAGCAGAACAAGGGGGAAAATAAAACAAACAATCTTTTTCTCTTTTTTTCCAGTTCAGTTCTATGCAAAAAGTGAAAAATATGAAATAATTTATGGTTACCTCTTTGATGACATAACCAGTTTCTACTAGTCTAAAACCAGACACTTGTTTCCTAGGATACATTTTCCAACTAAAATGTCATTAGAAGAGGAAGGCTTTCTAGCCTATTACTAATTCAGTATCTGCTGAAAACCTTGTCATTGTAGCAACTAAGAAATGAGTAGGCAGAGTTTTCTGTACTTGGAGCAAAATATTAAGTATTATGAGATAACCCAGAAGATAGGTTTATTGATCTATCTATCTACACAAAATGCAACACAAAAAAAACACACACAGTGCTCCACAGCAAATATAAATATATATATATATATATATATATATATTGTCAACCATCCTCATACTTACCAGTATCATAGCAGTAATGCAACCCACGACAGGGAACATGAGGAGTGCAAAGAAATATTAGGACAATGAGTCATCATTTTTATTTTTATTCACAGGTTTTATTTACTGCTTCATTACCTTTAGACTTGCTTTAATTTTCTTCTTCATGTATTCACCTTTTTAATCCATTGCTGAGAGCCACCAGTCACTTACCAGTTGTCTAATTTAATGGTCACAGCAACCCTTTTAATGATAAAACCAAAGACTTATTGCCACAACCTAGAATTAGAAATTGTGGACTCAATGAAATAGAAATTTGCAGTATTTAACCATATAGGAAGGGAGGGAGGAGTATAAGATAATTTAAATACATGCAGAACAAAATGTCTAGAAATTTTCAGAGGAAACCATCTGTCAGTGAAAAGGATAAAAAGAATATAAAGGGACATATATTAAATCCTTAACATGGGATTCTGCTTCCAACAGCAGTAAGAAGGAAGTAGATCCGGAAACAGGGCTGCATGATACTAAGACACTGGTATAGTAACCACTACTTGCAGACACACTACATTAACACTGTATTTCACAATATTTCACACAGTGGAGATGTCACAACATTACTCTGGGGGTGGTTTTATTCTCCTTTTTGGCTAAAAGAAGCTTCCTTTTTTCCCCCATTAGAATCTCATATAAATCATTTTTATTCAAGGGTGAACTAGAGTTTCTTAGTTTCTAAATTATATTCCACAAGATTGAGAAATCTGGCTCACATCATTATGAAAATTGGTGTTGTAAAGACTGGTTGGATTATTGAGGACAATAGACATTCATCTCTGTTTCAGGGATTTTCACTGGCTATTCCTTATGCCTAGAGTGTGCTCCTCCTCATCTCTGCCTCCAGAATTTCCTGGATTCCTTCAAGTTCACATATTTTACAGGATGCCTTTCTCAAGCCCTCTAAGTTCTGATGCCTTCCTTCTGTTGGTTATTTCCTCTTTATCCTGTCTATAGCTTGTTTGTACATGATTATTTGCATATTTTCTCCCCTACTAGGTTGTGAGCTCCTCTAGGACAGGGACTGGATTTTGTTTCTTTTTGTAACCCCAGAGTGTCTGGAACATCGTAGGCATTTAATAAATGCTTACTGGCTGACTGACACATTACTTGTTAAATTAAACTTTAGTACCTTTTAAAATACAGTTTTTAGAAATACCTTATTATAAAGATAATGATATATCTTACATATTTTGAGAAGACTATATGATCTGTTAAACATTTTACGTGTCTCATAAGTAAATTAATGTTTATTCAATTCCTTAGATTTATGACCATGTTGAATATATCAATCATTATTTGATCCAGTGTAAATTCTTGGTGACCATTTTATTTTGAATCTCCCTCATATCACCCTTTATGCAGCTACCAAAATAGAAAATTATAAGAATCAAAAGTTTAAATCAAGTCAAGTCTTCCCTCCTCCCATCACATACCCATTTTACCAACAATACAGTGTTATGTATAATTGTGTATGTGTATTTATTTGACGAGTCAGCATGGAGTAAATGGATAAATATTGGAATAATAATCAGGAAAACATGTTCAAATCCCAATTTGGATACTTGCTAGTTATTTGACTGGGTAACTTTAACTTCTCTGTACCTCAGTTTATTCATCCGTAAAATGTGGGAACTGGACTTGATGGCCTCTAAGGTCTTTTTCAGTTTTAAATCTATGATTCTATGAATGAATCACCTGTATAACGAATTTTATCAGTTCTCCAGATCACAATTCACATGTAGCATTAGCTAATAGGAAGATTAGTGAAGTGGGTAATTTCAGCTACTTTTACATCAAGCTTCTGGAATTGCTTTATTTGGAATTGCTATAAGCCGTGCTTTACATCCAATGGTAAGACAATACAGCATCTCTGAAAATTAACAGGGTTGGGAGTACCATGAATCCCTACACAATGGCTGTATGTTGAGGTGAAATTTAGCAACAGGGAAGAGGGAAAGATGACATGTATCTAGATACCATATAAATTCAAGCAAGAAAGTATTAATATTGACTTCTGAGAAGTGATAGCAACAACTCCATCATGGTAGCAGGGTGATTTATTTTAAGTTAATACATTAGTTTGTGAAGTGAAGAGAGAAATCCCTTAAATAGCCAAAAAGGATCTTGATAACAGCACCAAAAATCTTCACTAAGAAATAAACTGAATGTATCTTGAGAGACATCTACTCATATTTTCTCACAATTTTTCAACTATATACATATATGGGCTTTGCTAATATTGAAAGTTGCTTAAAAGATGAAAGAAATGGCATAAATGTGATATGTGCATTCTTTCTTACATCTTTTAAGAGTTTTCTTTTAGTCAGACCATGATCTTAATAATGTATTTTTAAAATAAATTTAATGTTATTCAAAGGACTCCTGATTAGTCAATCGCTGAGATCCCTTCTAGCTGAAACATTCTTATAATTGTAACAATAAAGAGGCTAAACATGAACAAACTTCCTATTTCTTTGGTAACATTACACCTTCAAGAAAAAAAAAAAAGGTAAAATATTACTGTTCTTGTTTTGTTAAATTGATTTTCAAAGAAAACCAATAATTCATTCCCAAACTGAGACCTTGTTTGCTAACTTAAAGCCCGAAGCTATTTTTTTCAGCACCAAATTATAACTCCTTGAAAAATAGGATTTATAATGAAACTGTTACTACCCATTTTACCTATGTTGGGACAAACTATATTACTGAAGAATAGACAAAAGGAGAAATAACAAATCCAATTTCATATCTTGGAGGGATTTAACATATATTACTCAAGTTACAGTAAGTGTTCTTTCTTTTCCCCCTCTTCCACTCTAGGATTATATCCTGATTCATTTAGAAATGAAAATGACCTAGTTTCTACTTGCAGCCCAGGTCTTGGCAGAGAAAGATTTAATCAATTAACTGTGCTCTGAATTCCTGTGCAGATAAGGTTGAAGTTTGATGATGGTGATGGTAGTAGTGATGATAATGATAACGGTGATAGTGATGGTGATGATGATTATGATAATGATGATGGGTTTGAACTCCAAAGATTGTGATGCCCTTCTCAGGGTAAGCTGATCACCTGTAATCTCATCAGCATACTATTTAACTCAGCTCTAAATACTCAAAACCTTTCCAACTCCTGAGCTTCCTCTTCCCACTGATTGGAAGATGAGAAGGTGGAACATTAAATTCTTCCCAAAATCTTCCTTTATAGAAGACTGGACCAGGTCTTACCAGATAACTCTGTACTTTCCATTTGTAGCTCTACTTGGTTTGAACTTTAAGGAACTTCACTTTGCCAAGGCAAATTCTCCCCCTCCTCCATAATTTTTGGCTTCCTTTTGTTGTCTTTGCCTATTATGCTGTAATCTTTTTATATGTAACTCCAGTATTTTGCGCAGTCTCTGGCACATAGTAGATGCTTAATAAATGCTTATTGAATTATAAAACAGTAGTGCTGGTGGTTTTGTTGATAATGATGATCCTATGATAGTTATGCTAATGCCTTTTGGGTGGTTTTAAGATGTCTCCCTTCAGCTCAACTCATCTGAAGTACAAATATTTCTCTTTAGCAGCTCCAGAGTTGGGGCTTATAGGGGAGAAGATTTCTCCCTGGCTCCAATGTCCATAACGAGAGCTCAGTCTATTATGCCATTTTCTGAAGTATCTAGACTTGAAGGTTTAGATATCTAGAGTTTAATGGAGAAAGCTAAAGGTGAAGGTTCATAAAGAAATCTTTGTTTACCATGAGATACATGTGGTCTAAAATGCATTTTCATGAGGTGAAATTGTTTTCTCTAACTTTTCTAGAGTTTTCATCTTGATTCAATTACAAATCTATATCCATATCTATCTCTTTACAAAGATCTACATATTTATATATACATGTCTACACATACATACATATATATGTGCATAATACACGTGTATATATATGTTTGCCATATATGTATGTATATCTAAATCTTATAGATGTAATGTTGTTCATACTTTGTTTTCAAAGAGGACTAATGACATCACCAATGACATATTTTCAAAAGATACAGATATGTAACTTCAGAGGAAATTGCCAGGTTGCTTCTCCACAAGATTCCTTTCCTGGACAAAAGCTTCTGGGCAGTATGGAAAGTAGGACTGGGCCAGTGGTGTGAAGGGTGTTGCTGTTACTGGTGCTCTTAGTTATATGGTCATGAGCTGTTTTCCCCATAGTGCAAAAAGATTCAAAGACAAAACCACAACTGTCCCTGATCTCAAGAAACATATTCTAAGAGAGGAAGCAGTATGTAGATGTGTAAAGAATTATTATATTCACACATGATAAATGCAAACTAATTCCTAGAGATTCTGTTAGCTGGGAGAGTGAGCAAAGGCCATGTGTAAGAGGAGGCAATGTAGTTGACCTCTGAAGAAAGTAAGGGATCTTATGAGGCATCAGTAATGAAGGAATATATTTCAGGCATTGAGGAAAGACTGGGAAAAGGTACAAAGATAGGAGATGAAATGCTATTTATGAGGAACAAAAAGTAGGACAGTTTTGCTGAAGCATAGTGTGAAGGGAATTAATGTGTAAGAAGTCTGAAAAGGTAGGTTGGAAACATATTGTGGAGGGTTTTAAACATCAGAGGAGTTTATACTTTGACCTAGAGTAAACAAAGAGCCCCTGTAGTTTCTTGAGCAAAGGAGTGATATGGTCAGCTCTATACTTTAAGAATGTTGACTTCCTAGTTATATTGAGGATTTTTTATATAAAGGAGAGATTCGAGAGAGGATTACCAATTAAGTGGTCAAAAGTCAATAATAGTAGCTAACATTTATATGACACTGAGAGTTTCAAGGGGTTTTAAAAATATAATCTCATTTGATTTTAATAACAACCCTGGGAGGTACATGATATTGTTATCACCATTTACAGACAAGGAAACTGAGGCAGTAGACGTCAAATGACTTGCTCAGAAATATATAACTAGTAAATATCTAAGCTTAGGTTTCAGCTTGGCTCTTCCTGACTCTTGGTCCAGAGTTCTATCCATTTCAATAGCTAGGTGAGAAGTGATGAGTACCTGTAGTAATATGTCAGCTGTCTGAGTACAGAGAAAAGTTTGAATGTGAAAGATTTTGTAGAAATACGTTAAACTATAAAAAACACAGAACTATAAAATAGGAAAAAAACACTCTTTAATTATGAATTGGAGTTCAGCGATGAATTAGGCTTCCTTGAAGAGCTGTGTGCTATAAACCCAAGAAAAGTCCCAGACTCTGGCAGCTCTGGTCACTGAGCTCCTGGGAAGGCCACCGTGCAGAATGATGACTCCAAGGAACAAAAGAATTTAGGGGACTTATATACATTCTGGGGAACCAAGAGATGGGGAAATATGATTGTTTTCATTACCATGGCTACAAGGAAATGGGAGTGTCCAAACTACACTGACAGGCTTGACCTTGTTAATTACTCCTTCCTTCCCCAAATTTTCTATTTCTTTGATTTCTATTACACTGCTTTCTTTGTGGTTCTCCATTCTATTTGAGTGCTTCTCCTCAATCTTATTTGCTGATCCATTTTTCTAGACCTAAGAATGAGGTCTCTCCAGGATGTTATCCTTTACTCTCTTCTCTTATCTCTCTATTATATTTCCCTTATAAATATTTTCAGCCTAAAGATTCAATAATCATTTCTATACAGATAACTTCCAAATTTTCATGTCCAACCCTAATCTCTCTTTTGAATTTTAATTTCATCTTTTATTACCCAGTACCCGTTACTTCTTGTTTTTTGTCTTGTCAGAATCTCCAACTCAACACACACACACACACACACACACACACACACAAACACACACACTTATAGAGTAGATAGTATTATTAGTATTACCATCATCATCATCATTATTATCTCTATTTTAGAGATGAGGAAACCAAGATTCAGAAAAGTTGTCATTTGCTCAGTAGTTATGTGGGGCAGAAATTTAACCCAGGTTCTTCCAGTTCCAAAACTAGAACTTTATCATGATGCTATCTTAAAAAGTATTAGAACAAGGACAGCTAGATGGCTCAGTAAAAGGACTGCCAGGTCTGGAGTTGAGAGGATTTGAGTTCAAATTTGGCCTCAGATATATCCCAGCTATGTGTTCCTGGTTAGGTCACTTGTCCCTGTTTGTTTAATCCTTGTCTTAGAGTTGTTACTAGGACAGAAAGTAAGGGTTTTTTAAAGTATTTTAACATTTTTTTAAAGTATTTATCTCACCATCAGGCAGATCACTTTGTCTCTCTAAGTTTGAGATTCCTCATTTTAAAGTTTTCTTTTCTTCTTCATTATTATGAATTGGGCAAATATTTCCATTAAAAAAAGGAGGAATAACTTCTTTCTTTTCTTTGAAGCAAGGCCATGAAGTGCTGGTAGCTAAGGCTGCTTGCTACATCTATGGTCCAGACCAAAAGGGAGCTGCTCAACAGTTTCATGGATTGGAAGTGCCACAAGAAAAACCCAAGTCTTGAAAATGAACTTTACAAACAGTGTAACCATTGTAACTTACAGCACAAGCTGGGAAACTCACTTGGATATATCTCTTCTGTACAACTTCAACTTCACGCATTGTGGTGTGATGACCCCAGCATTAACCAAGTTGCCTGCCACTATGAGTACTCCTCAAAACTGGAATCATGGATCTAGGAGGTGAGTTCAAGCTTGGGAAAAGAACATGTTCTGAAAGTGGTGCTGTGCTGGGAAGATTGTAAAGAATGGTGGGAAGACTGTTTCATTTCTTATATCTGCAAGTTGGACTGGTACAATGGCTGGAACCGGAGGACAGCCAACTGGTCCGTTTTCATGGCTCCTCATCAAGAGAACCTAGAACATTTTTTCTTCTGGGACTTCTTAAGGTGGAAAGAGAATGCTTTTTTTTGCTTCCCTTTTATGTGTATATGCCTGTGGGAAGATCAGTTTTAGAAGCAATCTCTTCAATTTTTTTTTTTTGCTTTATTTGAGCCCTTTCTGACTTTTGGGCTAACTTGTAACAGAAGTGGATCACTGGATCAATTCTGCTCCCTTGACTGAGACACAGACTAAGTGACTGGGCTTGGCACTTAGACTCCTGAGGACCCTAAAGAAAAGTAACATAGGGCCTGGGTTCTAACTACTTTTTTTGTTCCACAGAAAAGATGGTGTCAGCCAGGCTTGGATTTCCTCATTGTGCTGGTCCCTTTGGAAAAAAAAAAGGATAATTAATTTATTTGTAAAAAAAACAAACAAATAAACACACATTACACACACACTTGTTTATATAGTAGATAGTATTATATACTCCAGATTCAAACACTGAGTCAAGTTTGACTCTACCCCATATCTGAGTCTATTAACCCAATAAGTTGCCAATTCTTATTGATTGAATCTCAGATATATCATTTGCTCCTAACCTAAATTGACTTCCTATCACCTTTCATCATGACAGTAGTAATAATACTTTCTAATTTCCTTCCCTTGTTTGAAGTTTTCATTCTTCAATCCATCCTCCAAACTATTGCAAAACAATCTTAAGACTCAAACTTAAAACAAACAAAACTCTATGACATTCTCTAGCTCAAAAATCTTTAGTACCTTTCCGTTGCCTTTAAAAATAAAATATAAATTTTTTAACTTGGCATTGAGATCCTTCATATTTTGGTGTAGTAGAGTTAGAAGAGAGGGAATTGATACTTGTGAAACAGGAGCAAGCATTATAAGATAAAGTATAATTGAAGAGTGCTTAATTGTCACAACAATTGGAAGAGACAGAGACAGAGATGAGGATGATGTAATTTCTTTCTCCCAACTATACTATGAACTTTTAGAAGAGACACTATGCTTTATGTTCTTATGTATTTAACACAGTACCTATCAGTACTGAGAACAACAGATGCCCAACAAATGCCTACGGATGGGTAGATAAGGCAAAGGAAACTTTACAGCATCCTTATCCCAAATATTACAGTTTATTACTATAATTTGAATTCATCAGATTTCACTACATTGCCCACACTGTTTGTGACTTAGTTTTTGATATCTCAAAAAATAATTGTCTCAAATACACGTTTGGGTATGAATTTGTTTTTGAAAAAGAAATAGAAACAAAATTTGTATCTTTGGGAGTATAGCTAAAAGATGTACACTTACTGTTTCTCATATGGAGATATGCTGAACAAACATAGGATCTACTTTTCCCAAGCAACATTTTAAACAAATTTCCAAGAAAAATGTGAGACTTGTTATGTTGAAACAAACTATGTTTGACTAATCCACAAATCATTAGTAATTTACATTTTCTTCCAACATGAGCATTATATTCAATCCATCAGCAAACATTTATCAAATGCCTAGTAGGGAGAAGCTAGATGGCTCAGTGGATTGAGAGCCAAACCTAGAGAGGGGAGGTCCTGGGTTCAGTGTGGTCTCAGACACTTCCTAGCTCTGTGTCTCTGGGCAAGTTACTTAACCATTATTTCCTTACCCTTATCATTCTTCTGTCTTGAAACCAATATAGCGCATTGATTCTAAGATTTAAGGAAAGATTTTGAAAAAATGCCTAATATGTCCCAAGTAGAAGGTATGTAAAAATACAGAAAGAAAAAGCCTAGGATTCTTGGAAACCTGGAATATGACTCTCATTTTATAGAAGATGCTAAATGATAAAATCTTGTTCTGTTAATTCACTGACAGATAAGAATAACACACACACACACACACACACACACACACTATTTCATAAATCAAATGCAATGCTTTTCAGTCTAACAATTCCCAGGATGCCTTATAGCATTTGCTTCAGTACTTCAGAATCAGTACAACAACCCACTCAGCTCTATAAATGCTGGTTGGTTACCGCATCTTCTTTCCCTTCCTGCCACAGACAGAAAGAAAAGACAAGAAATGAGTTTTTTTGCTGAAAGAAAAGCCTTGAAATCACCAGAAAAAGCCACCAAACTCCAGAAATACTGCTTATCTCAGGTGAAAGGATTAAGCACACCTGTCATTGCCCAGACAGACACACAAGGGAAAAGTCATGTACTCTTCTTGTTGTGCAATAGATATGCACTGCTTCTTTATGTTGTAGGCCAAGTGGAAACTGTGCAAGTTTTGTTTAGCTCTTCCTTTGCTAGACAAGAACACTGGACTTTACTCTCAGCCTCTCTTGCCTCTTAAAATCCTCGACTTCCTTTAATATTCAGCTCAGCTATTGCTTTCACAGTAGCCCTTCCTCTCTCTTAGCCATTCGAACCTTCTCCTTTAAAGTTACTTTTATTATTCAATGGATGGATCCTGTACGTATGTAATTTCTTCACATTCTGTCTTCCACATTAGTATGTAAGTTCCTTGAAGGCATGGGGGTGTTTTTTTTAAGGTTGTCCAGATCTAATTGATGGACTTTTGTTTTTTCTTGCCTAGATCCAGTGTTCATACTAATTCTTGGTCATTTCCTTTCCATGCTACCTAAAAGCAAGGCATTTCTATAGTGCTTTAGGTATTCAAAGAGCTTTACAAATATTATTCCATTGATCATACTACTTTACAGATAAGGAAACTAAGACAAAAAGGTTAAATGACTTGCCCAGGATAATACAGTAAGTGTCTGAGGCTGGAATTGAAATCAGATCTTCCTGACAGCAGGTCTAGCACTGAACCAACTACTTGACTATATTCAGGACATAATTTTAATCTCCACACCCACAACCATGCCCAATGAGCAAGGTTGGACTTTTCCCTTGATAAGTTTCCTTGAAAGGAACCAAGCCTTCATACCAATCTCTAGCTATCTGCTGATTATCCCTTTCCACCATGAAAAGCTTCTTGAAGGCAGTGACTTGTTTCTATACATTTTCTTAGCATTTAGCATAGTGTCTGATACATAGTAAGTGATTAACAAATAATTTACTTTCCACATTCAATATGGATTAGGCATTTTGTTATTATTTATTCTGTAGCTGTAAGCTAATCAATGAAAAGGATCAGTATGATGATGTTGGTTTGTTGATTTGATTTGGCTTAACTCTGATTTACAAGAGATTAGAGCATAAACCAAAAGGAAAACATTCCTGGTATATACACTTTTGGGGTGGGGAGGGAGGGGATGAATTCTCACCCTTTTTGTTATGAAGATAGCTATGCAGCCATAGCCCTATTCACAATGATCCTTTGCAGAATTCAGTGCAATATGAGCACCTGGCTGAAGGTGGGAAAGATAGCTTACATACTTAATTAGGCATTCTTCCCACTTACAAGTTGGCTGCTACTGCTACTGAAACCAACTCTGACTTTCATTTTTCTTTTAGTGTTGTCAACCTATTAATACAAAACAGAAAGGAGAGAGAGACAGAGACAGAGAGACAGAGACAGAGTCAGAAGGAGGGAAGGAGAAAGAGAAAAAAGGAGGAAGGAAGGAAGCAAGTAAGGAAGAAGAAAAGTTGATGAAGTAGTGATTTGTAATTATCCAAGATACACTCTCTTTGCATTCTTAGGCGAAGGTAAAAGTACCTCCCCAAATCAAACCCAATTCTAGTTCTTTAAAAATGTCATAACAATTTGAGAGGCCTCTTCAAATATAGTCCTAAATGGACAATGATCATTCTTTTTTGTTTCTTTTTAGCTTGAGTCACCATCATCACACCCAGTCACTTTAGTTTATGAATAGGAATTTTCACAAATGAACAAAGGGACACTTTATCCACATTCTAATGAGAGAGATGAAGGAGAAAGGAGAAAAAAATGGGAAGTGAGGGAAAAGTGAGGAAAAGTGAAAGGAGAAGGGGGGAGAAATAGGGAGAGGGGAAAGAGACTGATCAGGAGAAGGGAAAGGGAGGAGGAGGGGAAAAGGAGAGGAGGAAAAGGGAAAGGGAAAAGGAAAAGGGGAAGGAGGGGAAAGAGGGAGAGCAAGGATAATCAAAGAAACAGGTTTTTGTAAACATGCAAATTAGCTTCTCCAGCCATTCCCCTCTCTCCTCCCAATGCCTATGCACATGCACACACAAGCATGAGACTCTCTAAAATTCAGCCTTTCCTATGGATGCTTTTCTAGGTCTGCTTGGGAGTTTAAAAAGCCCTAAAAGTAGGTATAGAGGCAAATGCTTAGTTCTTTGACTAGTGATATAGGGAATATCAGGAGAATGTGAAAGTGGCATTTATAAATTTTAATAGTGAAAGTCAAATACTAATTTTTTCCAAACTTTTTAGAAAGCTATGTTACAAAATAACTGTTTATGTTCTAATAAGATGTCTATGTAGAAGGCAAGAAAATTAAATGACTGAATCTAGCCCCTCCATTAGTTTATAGTCTAATGTAAGAGATTAGAGTACACAACTAGAAAATATTATAATTCTGTACAAATTTAAACCATATAAGAATTTGAAGAAGAGGGGAGGATAGGTTGACGGAACACCTCTTAACTAGCTATCACCACTTAAAGATGTCTTAGTATGGTCAAGGTAGTGGTTAATAATAACTTCTAAAAATAGCAATTAAGCTGTCTGTCCCAACTAATATTATTCCTGGTCATGAGAGCCATAGAGCTCAATATCACTTTATCAGTTATAATACTAGCTTAAATCAATAAACGTCATATAATTGATAAACATATTCTCATGTCTCCCCCAAAAAACACTGAAGAAAAGAGAGAGCTATGAGTAAGATTTGAATGCTATTAGAATGAGATAGCAATTAGAATAATACTGGATTTTTTTATTGGAGAGGTAGAAATAGAGATAGCCCTTGAAGGATGGATACATCTTAGAAAGGTAGAAAGAAGGCATTGTGATATTAGGAGTGAGAAGAAGAGTCTTAGATTTGGAGTCTTAGGAATTGAGTTCAAATCCTTGCTTTTTTATTCTCTATTTGAACTTGGGTAGATCACAAACTCTCCAAACCAATCCACCCTTCTGCAAATAAAGTAGGTGAGTTAGATTAAGTTCCCTTCCAAATCTAAGATCATAAGAATAGGTATGACTGCAGCACATTTCATTAGTGTGTGTTCTCAGGAAATTATTTTAAGGTAAATATTTATTAACTATTCTGTAATAAAGGTTATTATCTATATTTATCAAGTAAATTAAAGAAACTAAAGCTCAGCTATTCTTTTAAAAATTAATAAGTAAATTCCACATTAAGACTATATATAAGAAATGAAACATGAATTTTTGAGGCATCAGGCTATGCTTAAGCACAATTGCAAATTGTGTGCACAATCTGATCCTAAGGGAGAAAGACATTTTGGGTGAAGGGGATAGCATAAGCAAAAAAAAAAAAAAAAAAAAAAAAAAGAAGGTAGAGATGAGTAGATAGACGAATAGCTAAAAAAATGTTAATTAGTACTTTCTACATGCCAGGCATTGTGCTAAGCATTGGAGACCCAAATCCACCCAAGTTAGATAGCCATTGTTCTTGAGGGGCTTAAGTTCTAATAGGGAAAAGTATGATATAGAGCTTGAAATGGGGGAAGGTCAGGAATAACTAATTAAAAATGCAAATGATAACCTGATTGGAAATAACTGAGCTTGGTGGCTTGGGTTCTGGGCCAGATCCCAATCTTACAATAATAATAATAATAATAATAATAATGACTGTAACTGGCTAGTAATTTAAAGTTTACCAAGTGTTATACACATATTAACTCATTTGATCCTCACAACATTGTGAGTTAGGTGCGATAAGGAAACAGACAGAAGGAGGTTGAGTGATTTGCCCATGGTCACAGAGTTAGCAAGTATATAGAAGTAAGATATAAAATCCATTTTTCCTGACTTCAAATTAAATCCTACTATTTACCCATCTAGATGCCTAGGACATCAAGCGTCCACAGATCAAGCAGATCTAGATTATGAAAGATCTTGAAAATCAGAATGAGATACTTCAATTTAATGAGTTAGGCAATAGTGAGTCATTGAACACCTTTGAGCAAAGTAGTGACTTAGAATAAGAGAATACATTAAAAAATTCAGGAAGACAGAAATTTAGGAAGACTAGCTTGATACCAGTACAAAAAATAGTTGAAAAGAGACATTTATGAATAAATGATTAGTGAAATATTTAATATATTAGTCTTAGTGAATATGATAAAATCATCATAGCATGTCATGAATGATGAAATTATTTTGATCATTTTTACTAATCCTGGGGCTGTGCTTCGGTAGAAGTTCAATGTCTTTGCCAACTGGAGCTTTTCCTGATCCACAAATATGTAAGTGCCCTTTTTCCTCGATTAATCAATGAGTATTAAGTATCTATTACATGTCAAGTACTGTAATAAGTACTAAGGACACAAAGAAAAAACAAAAAATAAAAAGTTCCTGTCTTCAAGCAGTTTATATTCTAAAGGGTGAGACAACATGCATCTAAACAGGTACATACAAGATAAATTGAGAGGTAATGGGAGGTAATTTTAAGATGAAAGGACAGGAAAACCTGTAATGATATTCTGACAGAAGGTGGTTCAAAGTAGAATCCTGAAGGATGTCAAAAGTTCTTAGGGAGATAGTAAGCAAGATTAGTGGAGACGTGGAGGTCAGTGAGGAAAAAAAACATGGAGATGAGAGATGGTCAGCCACATGTAAATAAACAGCAAGTATGCCAGCATGACTAGATTATAGAGTGCATAGAGGGAAGTTTTACTGTTTAATTATTTTTTTTTTAGTTTTCTACAACTTTTTGTGACCTTTTTGGGGGGTTTTCTTAGAAAAGATACTGGAGTGCTTTGTCATTTCCTTCTGTTCTTTTTATAGATGAGGAAACTGAGGCCAACAAGGCTAAGTGTCTTGTCCATGGTCACATAATCTTGTGAGTATTTAAAGATGTATGTGTACGCAGGTCTTCCTGACCCCAGACCCAGTACTTGCCTCTCTGTCCCACTGAGGAGAGTAAAAGATAAATAAAGCTGGAAAGCCAGAGATACTGGTTTACGATTCTGTATATTTGTTCCAAGGCAGAAGAACAATAAAAGCTAGGTAATGGGAAGTAAATAGCTTGCCCAGGGTCACACAGTTAGGAAATGTCTGAAGCCATATTTGAACCCAGGACTTCTTGTCTCTGGGACTGGCTTCAATCTACTGAGCCAATTGGGTGCCACTCCCTATCCACAAAAGAGGTTTATATTTCATACTAAAAATAGTGAGGAACCCTTGGAGTTTATGGAGTAGATAAGGGAGGAAGTGACATGCTATAAAAAAAATCACTTTTGCAACTTTGAGGAGGTTGGGTTGGCATGGGAAGGGAATTGAAGCAAAGCGGTCAATTAGAAGACTACTGCACTAGTCCATTTAAGAGGTGATAAAGGTCTGAAATAGAGTGGTGAGATAGTATGTGAGCAATGTTGTAGAGAAAGAAATTACATGATTTGGCAAGATAAATGAAGTTGCTTTGTATTTTCTTATTATATACTGTGTATTTGTACATATTTTTGAGAGGCAGCTTAGTGGCCCTGTAGGACAACTTGTCCTTAGTGTCAGGAAGTTCTGGCTCTTCCCTTTCTTTTTGCCTTGGAAACCTAGAGGCTGTGTGACTACAAGTAAATCACTTCACTTCCAGGTACCTCAGACACCTCTAAAAGGTCATAGATTTAAGATCAATTACTTATCTGAGGTGGTAGGAAGTTTTCTCACATTGATGAATTCACAGGTCCAAACTAAAATGAAAATACTTTATATTTACTTGTATGTGTACATAATGTATATAGATGTAAGATTCTTGAGACTGGAGACTTTGATTTTTCTGTTATTTTTTAAATTTTATTTATTTGTTTTTTATTTCTTTATGAATGCCTAGCAAAATGTCTGTTATTTATTCAATGCTTACTGAACCAAACTGAAATGAATTGAAGTCTTCTACATCCAGCTTCAGCTATTGTGGGAAAATGAGTTTCAAACACTCAGTTAAGATCCAGTCTATTCATTGGCATTCTGGGGATATCAGTTTAGAAGACTTAAACTTCAACATATGTGCTTGAAGCATAGAGTCAGTCACTTACTAAAATAACACCAATTTTTTTTCTAAAGTGAGGACCCCAATTTTAAAGATGTTTGCTAGCTATATTCTTCACCTACATATGGAAGCAAAAGATAAATGATAAAAATCAAGAATAAAGAGATGCATAGTTAAGCCATAGAATTGTCAAAAAGAAAAGGGAAAGTATTATTCAAAGTATTATAATCAATGAGAATGGAAAACAAGAACAAATCTCTGAACACTGGAATTATAATATCAAGCTTGCCACCAAAGAAGAGATAAGAAAATGCGTTCTACTGGGTCACTATAGGTTTGGAGCATTGTGTAGACTTTCTGATGCATATAATGCGTTAGTTAGGTTTGCTTAATTGTTTTTATTTTCTTATTTTCTCCCTTCCTTCATTCCTTCCTTCGTTCCTTCCTTCGTTCCTTCCTTCGTTCCTTCCTTCCTTCCTTCCTTCCTTCCTTCCTTCCTTCCTTCCTTCCTTCCTTCCTTCTTTCCTTCCTTCCTTTTTTGGTACATGGGGTGGCTCTCTAGGTAGAGAATGGAAGAATATATTTTGAATTTAGGACAATGTAAAAAAATCTAAATAATTTTTTTTGATTAATAAACAAGAAAGCCTTTAAATACTTTTGCTGTAGGGCAGTTAGAACTGGAATTGCATTTTTTCTCTTTTCCTCTTTCTATTGCCAATGCCTAGGCAGTGCCTTGCATAGAGTATGTCCTTCCTAATATATTTTATTTTATTTTATTGAATTGAGATGTTAAACTGTTCAGGAGATAAATCAGAGTGGTAGACTGATCCTCAGAATGTGACGGCTGCTGTAAACAATGGTTAGTCTAAGCATTGGGAGGACTATACTTGTCACCTTTTGGGAAGGGACTTCATAACACATTAGCCTTATCAGTCACACACTCACCCGCAGGAAGTCACACTCTGTAATATGAAAAAAACACACATCTAAAATAACGAAAGTATCACCTTTAGCTTGAAAGGCAAACACTGTCCTGCAGGTCCAGATTTGGCAGTTGCATTCAGTAACATCCCAAGGCACAAGAAAACATCTTCTCTGCGACATCTAAGGCTCTAAGCTTCTTGCTCTCTCTGTCAGCCCACTGCAGTGATACACCATGAGAGGTAAAGTCTAACATATGTTACAATGCTATATTGTCTAGAATGCCCTGGCACCTAGACTGAATCTTCTTTGGAATCTCTCAGTTAGTTATTCAGGCTAGAACTTGGTTCTACACCCCTCCACTTTCTTTGATCTGGGGAAGACAGACTAAAAGACCACATGTTTGTGGCAATTTCTTAACCAAAGGGTTACAGAGCTTTAAGACATGATTCAGAAGGCAAAAATGAATAATTAAAAGGCACCGCTGCAGTGACATGTTATAAACAGTGTTCCTCTGTCTACAGAAGTTACCAAAAGAATAATATTAAGGATTTTCCACCCACTACTCTGTCTCATAATAAATTGTATTAGAGATTTTTTTTGTAGGCTGTTGTCTAAAATAGAGCATCAACTTCAATGTTTCCTTAGCTGGTATGTTTATAACTTTAGAATATACATACACACACCACACACACTTAAAAAAATAATTAGGAAAGTTGATTCTGTTAATTGAACTTTGAGAACGTTGCTCTAGCTCTTGGAACAACTTGGCTTTGGACCCTGCATTTATTTATCCTTTTATTTCTGTCAGTGCCTGACACATTGAAGTTACACACAGTAGGCATTTAGCAAATGTTGGTTGCCTCAAACATGCAATAGTTGCTAAGAAATATTCAATAGCAAAGTGATTGTGGCATTTAAAATCTGAAATATACCTGCTTCTAGGAATTTATTAACATTCTTTCAAGATACCTGATCTTTAGGGGCTAAAAGATCTCTTGCAAACCCTATATTATTGATTGGGGAAAATCCACTAATGTTTAGGAATTTTTTATTAAAAATTAAACGGTATTGCCATGCTATTTTCACTGGGGAAAATATGATGAAAGATCAGTTTTGTTTTAATAGACAAACTGAATAGTAACATGATGCCTTTAAATTTTATAGGATCTAGGTTCATTATACATAATATTTCCTGAGATATTGAACTAGTTTAGGTGTAGTAGCATGGAGTTGCTTGAGCTAAATGCCCTGATGATCTGTTTTGAAACAAGTAATTACCTCAGAAACTTACCCCATCCTGCCAGCTGGCCGAAGTCTATAGCAGGTGCTAATCTGACTTACAACATGACTCAGATAACTTATGAACTAATCCTAAGGTGGTCACAATATGTTAATGAACCAGTCGGAGTCATTAGTATTACCAATTCTATACCATTGAGCCAATTGTGATGGTGAAAATAAGCCCCACCCAGAACGTGGTCTATTAGACCCATAGTCATGACTTCATTTTCAAGATGGTCATCTGCTGAGTAGCCCTCTCTCATATGAATGTCATTGAGGACGGTTGCTTTGTTAGTTTAAATAACTGTATATGTATATAAAGCATAAATTATTTGTATTTCCCATGGAGCATGAGTGTGTACCTATTAAGATACGTCTCTAAATTTATGTATGTAAATATCATTCATATTTTAATTAATGTAATTTCAAATTTTTGCCCTACCATGCCAATAAACTAAACTATAATGTACAGCCCCGAGTAGAGGGCTTTCTTTTCTGAATAGCAACCCAAAATCAAAAAGGTCTAAGTATGCCTAGATGCTATTGTTTTAATAAAGCACTAGCTTTTCATAAAACCTGTTTTGCATTATTTACCAATAAAGGACAATAAAAAGAGGACTCTTGGCAGGTGATTCCACATAGTATCAAAGTTGTGTTCTTATGATTCATCAGGATGTGGAGGGGACATAGCCACCCAAGGATTACACTAGTGACACTTGAGTTCTAGTAAGTCCTACCAACAGACAAAGGTTTCATGTATAACCCTCGTGTTAGACTAGACAACTGTCATCTTTGGATTAAGCAGCCTGCCTATAGAGAATCTCATCACCAGGCTGTCTTGATGGGAAAGATTCTTTGGCTTTGGAGTCCCTTGAAGACCATTTGCTAAGTATTAAATAACTTGAGATTCCCATCAGTGGAAAGAATATTTATACAATGGCAGTCACAGATCCTAGATTTGTAGGAGTGAGTAGGAATATATGTATGTAGCTTCTTAGGGAACTCAGTATTAAGGATACCAGGCTTGGTCAGTATCTTTCGAGCTTTATATCAGCTGGGGAAAATTTTTCAGCTATCTTTTCTTTAGTGTTAGAATATTGACTCTAGCAGGGATCTTGAAAATTATCTCATACAAATGGCATTTTAAAGTTGTTTGAAAATATGTCCAGAGGGAAAGTGACTTCCACAGGCTCACACAGGGCTCCAGGCAAATCTAAGACCCTTGACTATATGTCCAGATTGTTTTATGTAGCAGTGTGGCTCAGGTGGGTTTAACCACTGGCTAAGAATTAGCTTCACATGAATTCTGCCTCTTTCTGTCACAGATACAACTTTAATAAAGTCATTTGAACATGTAATGCCTCAGTTTCTCTAGAGTGATTCTCTCATTCTAGTGAGACTATGCTTGGGATAAAGCCAACCACAAAGCCAAATTATCCTGATAATTTAAAAATATTTTCAATTTTATTTTTTTATCATCATGAATTTGTCCTATATAAAACATGAATGTTTTCTCACATACATGTCAAAAGTATTATTTGATATTGTGAAAGCCTACTGATCATAACATTGTTTTAAAGTATATATTAAATTTGACACAGTAGTTTTGACATTGTCTAATTTGTCTGTTTCCCTTTCTGTATTCCTTCTGTTCTTTTCTATATATTTTTAAAAGTTTTGTTGACACTCCTTTTTTTCTTTCGGGAAGAGACTTCCATAACCTCTCATTCTGAAAATGAGTTTTTGTCAACTTCTAAAAATATTCTTTAAAGCCTCCCTTATAAAAAAAAAAGTATAGTCAAGCAAAACAAATTCACTAATCTGTATCTGACAATGTAGTTCTCATTTTGCACCACTAGTCCATCTCCTCTTCCTCCAAAAAGGCAGGAAACATGATTCATCATTCATCTTCTGGAGCTATGATTCATCATTGCATTTATCAGACTTCTTAAAATCCTTCATAGTTGTCTTTCTTTGTAAGAGTGTATGATATTTTGACAATTTGGGTGGCATTGAATGAGAAGCAAAGTGGCATAATGAATAGAGATCTGGCTTTCAAGTTGGGAAAACCAGATTCAAGTCTTCTCACTGATCCTTGACTTATGTGACTCTTAACAAGTTGCTTAACATTTTGGTGCCCCATATAATTCTCTAAGATGATAAATTGGGTCAAGGCTAATCCCCATTGATAAAAAAGAATTTATCCCATTACCTCCACTGGTAAAATTACAGTTCCAAGGAGAGAAAAGAAATAAAAGAGAGTGCCAATATGGTATAGAGCTATGTTGGTGAACCTATGGCATGCATGTTGGAGGGGGCTGCTCCTCTCCCAGTACCTACATGCACCTGAGGACATTTCTTTCATCACCCACTCCTATGACCAGCAGCGCAATGGTAGAGCTTCCTACTTCCCCTATCTGGGATAAGGTGGGGAGCTCACATGTGGCTGGGGTGAGTGTCACATGAACATGAGGGTTCCAGTTTGGGCACTTGGTCTCTAAAAGGTTCGCTATCACTTGTATAGAAGATAAAGGGTTTGGAATCATGAAGACTTAGATTTAAGATGTATTTCTGGTACATAGTGGTTATTTGACCATGGGAAAACCATTTAAGATTTCCATATTTCATATGATCCTCTAAATTCCAGACTGGTTGCAGCTATGCATCAATGGTGAAGCTTTCAGAGCAAGATTTCTTCACAAATGAAGGTACAGGTCTGGACCAAGGAAGAGAGTACCAAAATAAAACAAAACAAAAAAAACCAAAGTCTGACTCTAGAACTGAAGGTACTTTTTGCTCTGAGTATGGCACAAACTGTGTATAACACTAGCTTGATTTGGAAATTTGTCCATATGTATTTTTCAGGAGACAATTAAAATAATCATCCCTTTTTATTGTTTGGTGTAAATTATTTCCCAGTGCTTTTTGTTCTATCATCCTCTCCCACCCAAAGTCTTACAGAAAAATTCCCCCAAGAATTCAAGTGAGAAAGCAAAGCAAATGAAACAATGCAAAAATTGATGACCAACAACTCAAATCAATAGATATTTATTAAACACCTACCAAGAGCCATGAACTGTTATATCCTTGGAATATCCTTGGAAAAAATGGAATAGTTCTGGCCTTAAAGAAGTTTACAGTCATTATGAGCCCAACGCAGATGAGTTTCTCACATAATATTTGTATTAAATTGCTCACTATTTTATGGGAGATTGTGAGAAAATCATTTCTCAATCTTAAAAACTTTGTATAAACGTTTATTTTTAATATCTTTGGCTAAGCGATCCAATCACTTCCTCACTCTAAAGTCATGAGTTGTTGGTCTAGTTTGTACTCCTCTATTTTGTAAGGAGTGCCAGAATCCTACATCCTTTATCCATGAATGTGAATGAATACTTCATAGGTAATGAGGAATACCAGGCTATTTTGACAGATGCTTTTGTGGAGGTAGCATGGTACTTCAGGAAGAACATTGGGTTCAGATCTTGAATTTGTCATAAATAATCTCTCCAGGTCAGTTATTTCAACTCTGAGTCTCACATTTTTTCTTTCTTTCTTTTCATCTGTAATGACATTTGACACGTAGGGTCCCTTCTGGTTTTAAATCTATGACCTCTACCTCCCTTCATCATTTGAGTGAGACTAATGACAAGTTTTACTCTTTAATGAATAACACTATAGAAAATTTACAGTGTACAACATCTGAGACTTTCTTTAATAGCTTTCAGTTGTACTTACTCCCTGTTCATTTTGGAAATTGTCAGAGGGAAATAACTTGCCTCATTCTTGAGTCTAGTCCAGTTCTAACTGAACACTTTGGACTTCAGTCAAGACTGGCCTAGACCAGAATTGTCCCAACCTTTGTCCTGCTCCATCCGCCCAGTCTAGAGTTTGTTCATCAGGATTTTGGTCTATTTTGGGTTTGTGCTGTTTTCTCTTCTGAGGGATTAGGGTATAATATACCATCTGTGAAGCTATCCCATACAATAAAACTAATTTGACTTCTTTAAGTTTTTTGGAGTGTTTATCCAGGTTTAGCTCAGTGTCTCAGAGATAGGAACAACTATGATTCAAGAATCCCCCTAAATCTGATAGTGAACAGGGGCAGAGTCAAGTCACCCTTTAAATGAGAGGAATGAGTCAAATAACTTCTTTACTTACTACACTTGGCTCCCAAAGAAAGCAACGGATTTTTTCCAGTAGTGTTTAATTCCATTGTGGGCACTACACTTCCCACCCACCTCTGTCACCCCTGATTTTTTTCCAAATTAGAAATTGAGCTAGAGAAAATTATATAGTCTGACCATACTGCTACTACTTTTCTGCCGAGCCTAATGCTTTTAACTTAGATTGGTCATTGAAAGAACAGAGCGTGATTTCCTATGCACATCACTGAGTAATAGTTTATGGGAGACTGTGGAAACTATGCAATATTGGCATAATAGATCAAGACTTTCATCAACATAAAAGGAAAGGAATTACAAGGCACTTGCTGACAGGGTACTGTAGCTTGATAGGGCACTCTGGGGGCAGATACACTAAAAGCATTTTGGCACCGTGAAGTGTATTTCCTGGACAGATGTGTTCCATTCGCGATGGAAGTGTCTTGCACTCCTCAAGAGTTCTAACATGCCAGCTATAAGTAAACTGCAGCCATGTTTTGTCAGATACTGTTATCATAGGAAGTTCAAGGTTGTCACTACCTGAAGGTGACGTGAGATCAATAAGGCTAGAAGTTATTTGCCTTATAGGAAAACAGGAAAGATTCCATGATCATTTAAGCATTTAATTCCCTTAATCCTGGCAACTCTGGCAGACTAATTAAATTAGGTTTAAGCCAGGGCTGTATAGTCATATCATAACACTGAGTTTAATACACTCTTATTGTGGTATTTATGAAATTTATCTTGACTGATGTTATGTAGTATTGACATGTTTACATTCAGAAGGGTTAGATCAGAACACCATCATCTAGAAAAAATGGGGAGACGGTTTGAATAGGAGAAAGCAAAATCTTACAAGTCTACATTTTGGTGATAAATTGTTGAGAAGAATAATATGCCATTTCAGGGCTTTTATTTTTATTTTTTTTAAAGAGAAAAGTAGCCATTTTATACTGTAGAAGAAAATACATGTGTGGAAGTCACATCAAGGTTATATAAATGATTGATTTTTTTCCCCTCATTTTTTATGGTGCCTATTATTCTTCCAGGATTCCTTCCCTTATTTTCGTTAAAACAAAGTAAGCACATTGAGAATGCTCCTTAACCTACCGGGCTCTTCATCCCAAAGCTTCATCAGAAGGCTCCAGACATAACGGCAGTGTCCCAGACTGCCCTTTACACTAAACACTTAGACGAAAGGTAAAATGAGCGGATCAAATAACCAATTCCAAATTGATGCAGGCAGGCATTGAGAACAGAAGCCTGGTTTTCTCCCCCCTGTAACGTCTGCTTAAAAGTTGAGAATATGGTTAAAAACATTGGCGGCAGCCGGTTACAGGAATAGCCAGCCCTTCCAGGAACAAATGCATGCCTAATGAACTTGTGGACACTGCATTTACCGCAACAACAGCAGGTTTTCTCACATACACACTTCTTCGCAGCCCCAGAATGTGCTGGGTTTATTGACCTTCTGTAAACACTGATGGAAGAGTCAGGCTGCCAGAAAGTGAACTGCAAAGAGCAATCCAAAACATCTTGGAAGGGCCTCTGAGAGAAGGTTTAATGTTAAGAAGACTCACTCCTCTCCTCCCTGCCAAATGCAATTTTTGTTAAAAGATCCACAGAGTAAAAAAATATGGTCTCTCTAATGACCTAGTCATGCAATAGCTTCCAAGACTAACAGTACCTGCAGAGAATCCTCCCCTGTCAGCCTTGCTGCCTGATTGCAATGTAAACACACAATTCAACAGGCTTTGGGGGACTGAAGTGGAGATGGGATTTTTCCCCCCTCGCTCACTTACCAGATCTTATCATTTCTGTGGATTAAACACTAATTCTAGCATGAAAATGTATCTTTCCACAGGATGTAATTTGCTTAAATACAAAACAGTTTGGATCCTGGCACACACTGCCGCAAGAACACAGAGGGTCCTCCTCACATTCGCCTCTAGCTGAAAGAACCAATTGCTTTTACTCACTTCAGAAACACTAGTGTTCCTCAGTGATGCCAAGTGAAAGCAAGAGCTCATATAATTTTTGTTTTGTTGTTCATTTTTTGTGGGGACCTACAAATGAGTGCAGGTAAGTTTCAGGGGTGCAAATGCTCTGCAATTTGAGATCTTAGACAGGATCTTGGGGGCAGTAGGAGTTTAAGTCTAATCAAGTCAACAAGCATTTGTTAAACTCTTACTATGTGCCAGAGTCTTTACTAATGACTTTTTATACATATTATCTAATTTGATCCTTACAGCTTCTAGGTTGTTGAGTACTTCTTTCAGTCAAGTCTGATTCCTCATGACCCCATTTTGAGGTTTCTTGACAAAGATACTAGAATGGTTTGCCATTTTCTTCTTCAGTTCATTTTACAGATGAGGAAACTGAGGCAAACAGGATTAAGTGACTTGTCTAGCCTCATACAACGAGTTAATGTCTGAGGCTGAATTTGAACTCAGATCTTCCTGATTCTTATATCATCTGGCTGCCCCAACAGCTAAGTGGTAGGGGTTATTATAATTCTCATTTTACAGATGAAGAAACTGAAGTAAATAAGGGTTAAATGCCTTGTCAAGGTCACAAGGCTAGCATCTGAGGCTGCATTTGAAATGAGGTATTCCTAACTCCAGACCCCATGCTGTATATATCTACTGAGCCACTACAAAGAAAGAAAGTGTGGGGGGGGGGACAGTCTTTGCTCTCAAGGGCTCATAGTCTAATGGGGTAGAAAACATGCAAATAACTATGGACAAACAAGATATAGACAGGAAAAACTGTTGATCATCTCAGAGGAAAAATATCAACATGATAGTAAGATAGAAGAGGCCTGGGAAAGTCCTGCAGAAAGTGGGGTTTTAGTTGGCACCTTAAGGAAGCGAGAGGGGGACATCTAGGTGGCTCAGTGGATTGAGAGCCAGACCTAGAGATTGGAGGTCTTAGGTTCAAATCTGGCCTCAGACACGTCCTGGCAAGTCACTTAACCCCCATTGCCTAACCCTTATTGCTCTCCTGCCTTGGGACCAACACAGTGCATTGATTCTAAGACAAAAGGTAAGGGTTTTAAAAAAAGTCAGAAAAGTCAGAATTTACTCACCCAGGAACCCACAGCCATTCAGATGTGGGACTCCTGAGGTCCGCCCTCTATTCACTATTCCATTCAACTTCTCGGGATGGCTATATTCCAAATATTCCTTTCGGTTTCATAGTGGAGGAAGTTTCTTGTTCCAATTAAAATGGGACCTTGCCTTCACATTTTTATATATTTTTGTGCCTGAGCAAATTGACTGGGTGAGTTAAGAGTGAGAGCCTGAAACTCAAGCCTGGCATTGCAGAACATGAGCCACTTTCGAGCCATTCTATAACACCTCGCCTCACTCCAGATTTGCCTCCAAACCAGAAGTTGAGCACTTCTTAGTTAAATCCTAAGCAATAAACCGAGAGGTATTGGCCCCTTTCTCTACAAGTGTGCAATTAGAGTTAACTGAGCTCTTCGGGAATGTGTTAAGCCAGGAGCTCTCCTATTTTGTGAACAATAAAATACCTGTGGTTATATTAGTTGCTAAGCTCCAGGTAGATTACTCATAGCTGTCATCACCACTGGATTCCCCTTCCCCCAACTCGAGCCCTAAAACAGCTATTTACAATGGTGCTAGGGATGTATTTGCAATCAAACGTTCAATGCTCAAACAGCCACTCTGTATATAGATCTTCCGTAAGTAAATTATATAACTGGCCCAAATGCACATTTATCATTTCATTTTCCCCCGTGGTGTTCCTGAGGCAGCTGAAGACCACAAACAGTAAAGCCCTGTCTTAATGACCAGATCCAGACATCCCATTCAGGCTTTTCTGGCTGCTTGTGGTCCGTGTCCTAACTACTGAATAAATGACTCAAGCTTCAAAAGATCTGGCTGACCTGCTGATTTGAAACCGCTTCCCAACAGCAGTGAACAGTGGCCTCCCAGCCGAGATCAAAGGAGCTAAAGCGGGCCTTTTAGAAGAGGCAGGATGGGAGATGATCTCGGTCGTGGAATCAAAACTTGAAAGCATCCTTGCAGCCCAGATTGGGAAATAACTGAGTGAGGCTGCCCACGGAGAGTCCTGCCCCTGACCCAACCAAAGGCCAAGCAGCATTAATTGAAAAGCTTTGGCATCCCTTCATTTTTTTCTGGTCACATGCTTTTTTTTGTCCATTTCTCTGGTCAATAGCACCCCAACAAAATAGAAATTGGGCATTTAATAAATAAAAAAGTGTGGCAAGCTTTTTATTAAATTCCTCTAATGTGCTAAGCATAATGCTATGTGCTGGGGATAAAAAAAAAAAGAAGTTAAAAACAAAAAATGACCACATGATGCAGTAACATGTCAATTGTTAAAAAATAAAAACAGAAGCCAAGTAGATGTTAGTAGCAACTCGTACTTTTCTGGGCAAATTTAATCAAGTGACATTAAATATGATTTTATCTTCCAAATGTGTTCTCCCTCATTAGAATGTAAACTCCTTGAAAGCAAGAGATTTATTTTTTTAAGTTTCTATTTTGAATATTTTCCCATAGTTACATATTTCATGTTCTTTCCCTCTCCCCCAAATCCCCCATAATCCTCCTTAGCCGATGCACAATTCCACTGGGTTTTACATGTATCATTGATCAAGACCTAATTCCATATTATTGATAGTTGGACTAGAGTTATTGTTTAGTATCTACATCCCCAGTAATATCCTCATCAGCCCATGTGTTCAAGCAGTTGTTTTTCTTCTGTGTTTCTCCTCCCACAGTTCTTCCTCTGAATGTGGCTAGTTTTCTTTCTTATAAGTCCCTCAGCCTAGAGAGCAAGAGATTTCTATTTGTACTCCCTGTACTTAGAACTGTGTTTTGTACTGTTGTTATTAGGATTTTATTTCTTAATGATTTATTTTTTATTATTAATATTAACTATCTATTATTTTATTTCCTTATAAGACTATTAAGACAAAGTACTTAATGATGTTTCATTCATTAACTGACACCTTGGTGACTGAATAGTTACTAAACTCACAGCAGTATTTTAAGTACTATGTAGGAAAAAAAAACCACAAAAAAGGTTCCTATTCTTGAATAATTTTATATCTATTTTGAGAAATTAGATATACACAGAGAGAAAGATAAGTGACAGTGTGAAGCAATATTTTAAATACAGTTTCAGGTAGTAAATGCTCTAGAACACTATTGTAAACCTATGGCATGTGTGCATGATGGGGCTACTCCCCTTCTCTTCCGCCTGGGTGCCTGAGGACATTTCTCACTTCACCTGACCCTCTGCCCAGCAGCCCAACGGGAATGCTTCCTCCCTTCTCTGTCTGGGTAAGGAAAGGGACTCACATGCAGCATGAGGGTTACAGTTTGGGCACTTGGTCTCTAAAAGGTTCACCATTACTGCTCTAGAAATTGGAGAGAGATGACTTCCTGATAGGATAGTCAATCAAGGTAACAAAAAAGGCTGATGATAGAGGTATTGATATAGAAGAAATTATGTCAGACATTATTAAACCTGGGTTCAAGTCCTGCCTCCTGGCATATTATATTTATATGATTCCTTAGCAAATCAGGTAATCTTTCAGTGAGTGTACCTAGCAAACTATAAAGTGAATATGACATTTTAAAATAAACTATTAAAAATTTTAGTAATTTTTTTCTTCTACCCCCAAAGAATTAGAAAACATGTTTGCTTAGGGGGAGAAAGAAATTGGAATTGAAGAAGGAAATTGCTGGGCATATGTATTCACTTCTGAAAGATGTGGGTTAAACTGATTAAAAAAGGTTGGTGGAACTCAAGTCTGTTGATGTTGTGTCCACTCGGGCACTGAGAACAAGAATTCTGTATTTCTACTCTGCCACACATCACATTTCCCTTTATTTTTATTTCTTTCCTTCACTCCATAGATAGACTTGTGGAGGATTGGGCATTTGATGCCTAACTCTAAGTGAGGGTCCTCTTATTATACAGATTTACATTTTTATAACCTTAGAGAGCTAACTTGGACATTAAAAGATAAAGTGACTTGCCAAAGGTTTCATAGGCTATCTATATGAGAGATGAGACTTTAATATTTGTCTTCCTGATCTCCAGACCATGTCCTTATCCATTTGGTTGGGCTGTTTTTTCACAGACTGTGATGTTGTACATGACATCAGTCCCCTAATTCACATGTAATTTTTTTCTTTCGATATGGAAATAATCATCATTCTGGCCTCTAATAAAAATAAAATTTGAAGAACAGGACATAGTTGATTTTTATCATAAGTATTGGGCTATCAGAAGATACACACTCTAGTTATGTCTGAATAGGGAACAACAACAATTTTCCTCTGAGTTGCCAATTTAGCTCAATTCGATCATCAGGACATATTCTTCTTTAGGCTTCTGAGGGGTGATAGACTTCCTTGCCAGTGGGTCTGAGTTGTTAGGAGCTGAGCTCTCTTTTTCAGTAGGGAATGGGAAGGCCAGGAGAGAATTTACTCCTATGTTTCCAACTAGGAGTTGTGAAATAGAATTAACTCAAGCATTCAAATGAAGGATGGAGTGAAATTATTTTTGGTGGGATAACCATGCTCACCTTTTGACAGTTCAGAATACTGTGTGAGCCAGGGGGAAAATAACTTAAATTACACTCATTTACATTCCAAGGTTTACCACAAATAACTGAGCCATTTCTTTCAGTTGCCCACCTTGTCTGGCTCCCAGATGAATCTGACTTCTGAAGGAATACACAACTTTCCTGCTTTGCCCCAGACTCAGGTGTGGATCATAAATAAAAATCAGTGTGTACAGTATCCTTACTGCCCACTTCTAAAGTTTCCTGCACACCACTGGCCTGAAATATTTTTGAGACATAGTGTTTATTCTTGCTTCATGGTATTTTTATTTGTATAATGCTATAAATATAGGAATTCAAATGAATTTTTAAGGGAGCGGATGAATAATACCGCCTAAGCATTTTGCATACTGGCTTTAAAGAGTTAGATGTCAGAGTGTGGGGGATAGTAGCCAAATCTGGTTTGTAGGAGGCAGTAAGTGAAAATGAGTAAGGCCTTTTTTTCCCCAGAGAAGACTATCTGAATGACGACATTATTACCCTGCTGTGTCCCCATTTCTAAGCTCTACTTGCAAAAGGATGGAAATTATGTTGCTGGAGCATTTTTACTTTATCAACAAAAGACCTGAGTATGTTCTCTTTGTGACTCACTGGTCCTTCCAGGGTCAGTGTTTGTGTCCACAGTGTGTTACTTCTTCAGAGGTCCCGCAAGTTTTTTGATCCTGTGCTCTGTTCAGCAAACCATTTTTGAGTCTATGCTCCCCAAATGAGTATACTTTACTTATCAATTGCATAAATGTGCTATTGTGCTAATGAGAATACATATTATTATATTCTAAAATAGGTGTTAAAAAGAAGGATGAAATAATATTTGATTCTAGAATCTTCAGGGAGTCACTTCATTCACTTATAATGAGTAAGAGGAGCAACATGATTGGCCCTGCATTTTTAGGAAGTCATTTCAGTAGCTGTGTGGAAGATATATTGGGGTAGGGAAATACTGGGGGGAGAGAAACCAGTTAGGAGGCTATCACATGAGATATATTGATGACAGGTTGAGTGGACAAAAAAGGTATAAATTAAGAGATATTATGGGAGAAATAACATTATCTGCAACTAATTGTACATATAGGTTCAGAGAGAATAAGAAGTCAAAGATGTCATCAGAGTAGAAAACCTGGGTGCATGGAAGGATGGTGATTCCCTCCATGGAAACAGAAATTTAGAAGAGTAGAAGTTTTTCTTTTTAGAGAGGAAGGAGGAAATAATGTAATGAAATTGAAGAGGGGAGTTATAGGAAAATACGGACATGTTAGGACTTGGAGGAGCTTAGATCCACCACAAACATACCATAAAAATTAAAGGTTTACCAGAAGGCACAATGTTTAAAAAATAGGTGTGGAATGTGAACATCTATAAGTCCCTTATCCAGTCAAAACTTCATTTAAAAAGCTGATAGAATTCTGAAGAACTTTTGAGCAGAGACAAGCCTAGTAGACAAAAAGCAAAGAATGTAATCAGTGTAACCCAGAGTAGGAGATAGGACTGGACTCATGCCTAGAACCAAAGAAGGCTAGATTAGCCTCCAGGAATTTAAAACATTCTTTGTGACTTGATTAGTAGGACAGCTTTTAAAGTAACATGTTGAATTTCTGTAGAGTAAAAATAAAAGTAAGGTAGTCTGTAAATTTTACCTACAAATTGCCTTTTTCCTTTTTTATGTATCTGGAAATAACTTTTATTTTCTACTTTTTAAATTTACAATTAATGTAACTTTTAAAATTAAAATATTTTCAATGAAGATTATAACTCATCAGTATCTTACTCATTCTCTGTGTGACTTTTCATCAACTGGTCCCTGTCCTGGAGGGCAAAGCACATCCTTCCAGAGGTACTTGCTCTAGCTATTAAGTGATTTGGGGTGATGGCGATGATAATATGGTTGAATTTTTCCAATGATACCTGCTTAGAATTTAGCTTATGATCACTTTGAAATGCAAACACCTGGCTCATAATTAGGGTGGGGATCAGAGTGGGATTGGAGCTTGCACAAAGGAGGAAAGGGGCAGAATGAGGGAGTTTTGGAAGATAAGTGTGGTTGGGTTTGACACAAGTCCCACAATTGGCAATGAAGGGTGGAAATTTGATTCATGTACCCACCTTATGGCTGATTGATCACACCCTGCTCTGGTCATATGATTTCTACCCCATTATCTCATTATCTCTACAACAGATAGAGTAGAGAACCCCTTTTTTTTAAAAGGCCTATTTTTTCACTTACATGAAGTGAAAAGATTATCAAAGTGAGAAAATTAGGGCTAAGATGAGACCTGAATAAGTCAAAATTGAAAAAGGCTAGTAATCTCTAGATAAACTATTAAGGATGAGTCCAAGATGAAGTAATCTAGCAATTAACAATCATTTATTAAGGGCTTCCTATTTTCCTTCCCTAATAGACTTTATATTGTATAGGGAGAAGACATATGTATACCATAGATATGAAATCAATACAATCCAAGGGAAGCATTAGCTCCTAGATGAGAAGGCAAATGGCATAGAAAAGAATTTTGAAAGTAATGGACTATAAAAGGTGGAGTAGAGGAGGGTCAGTATTACAAAGGGATAATCTGTAGAAAGGCATGCATATGGAAGATGGATGATAATAACATCTATGAAGATTAAAATTATTAATTTAAAGCATTTTGTGAACCTTGTCGACATGAAAATACTATTTATTATTGTTATTATTATTTTATTGGAGCCCCCAAGCCCCATCCTTTTTCAAATGAAAAATCTATACTTCCCCAATTCTCTATTTGAACAATGTAAAATCTCATTTCTACTCCCTTTGATTTTTTTTTTTTAGACCCTTAACTTCAGTGTATTGTCTCATAGGTGGAAGAGTGGTAAGGGTGGGAAATGGGGGTCAAGTGACTTGCCCAGGGTCACACAGCTGGGAAGTGGCTGAGGCTGGGTTTGAACCTAGGACCTCCCATCTCTAGGCCTGGCTCTCACTCCACTGAGCTACCCAGCTGCCCCTCCCTTTGATTTTAATAATATCAAGTCACCCTTCTATCTTGTCAAGAATGTTTCAACTCCTCTTTTGATCATCTTATACCCATTCCTCCAAGTTTAATGTCATCTACAAACTTACAAACATTCCCAGATAAATTCACTGAGTTGGAGATCTCATGTGAATCTCATCACTGATACTGATCACTTTGCTCCCCTGCATTGTTATGAAAGATCTCCCAGGAATCAGCCTAGTTGAACATTCTCATTCCTGTATGATTCAGTCTTTGTCATGTACATCTAGTCAGCTTTTCCTTGCACTTCAGATATATTCAGAGATGATGCTTATGTTAATAAAGATAATGTCCAACTCTGAAAATGAACATACAGTTGATAGAGTTCATTTTGGTTATTGGGAATCACCGCCACTGAATATGTTTTAATTATTAGGATTTATGTCTGGGAAAAGACAAAGTAGTATAGTAGAAAGAGCCCTGAATTTGGAGTCACAGGATATGAGTTAGAATTACAATTTTGTCCTGTATAACTCAAGTGACTTGCTTTCAGTAAATCACTCAACCTCTCCTCCTCATAGTGCTCATTTATAAAATGACAAGGTTGGAAGAGATGACATTTTTTTTTGCCATCCCATTCTTCATATTTCAAATGGCAAAGCATAGGATCAGAGAAATAACATTCACCTGATAAATAAGTGGCAGGATTAGAATTAGAACCCAATTCTTCTTACTGCAGATTTAATGCATTATCCACTATATCACGTTACTTCTCTAACACTAGTTGATGTACTTAATAGAAATGGGAATTTTCCCATTTAGCAAAAATATTTTCCATCTCCCAATATAGTGGGGCAGCTAGGTGGTACAGTGGATAGAATATTGGGCTTGACATCATGAAGATTCATCTTTATGAGTTCAAATCCAGCCTCAGACATTTACTAACTGTATGACCCTGGACAAGTTTACCTCAGTTTTCTCTTCTGTAAAATAAGCTGGAGAAGAAAATGGCAAACCCTTCCAATGTCTTTAAAAAGAGAAAAAAACCTAAATTTGCTTACAAAAAGTCAGTCATGACCAAATGACTAAACAACAACAGAATTATGACCCCAATATTTCTGACTCTTGCTAGTATAACAACAAGTGACTATAGATATTTATCTATTAGGGTTTTTTTTTTAATTTTGGTTCAACTTACCACTCATCTCTTAAGATTCTGCAGTACACAATGTTTTGTGATAGTAGATGAGTGAGACATAAGGTTTATATAGAAAAAGTCTTGCTCTTAGAAAGCTTGAAGACCCCAAAATTACAATGCAGCCATATCTCTTTTATAACAAAATACATGATGAATACTGGATAGTTGCAAAAATATTTTTCTTGGGTAATATCTTCCAAATTTCATTCTGCTGGAGTTTTTTCTTGAGATAAGCTACCCTAGGCAGATACAAGAAGCAGATATATGCTGTTTTCATTGTTATTTTCTATTGCTCCCTTTTAGCACTCTTGTCTTCCTCTGTCATCCAGTACCTCAGGCAATGAAGTACCATATTCCTTTCCCTGCTAGGTCAATTACCTCCTGTTTCCTCAAAGCTCTGACAGAAGAATGGCTGAAGAAATTGAGTCTAAAAGAGGTTAAAATAACTTGGCCAGAATCACATAATTAGTAAGTGTCTGAGGCAGGATTTGAATTCATATCTTCTTGAAATCAGGAATTTTAAATCCAAGCCCTATCCTCCCAAAAGTATATATTTTACCAGTTAGCTTCCTTAACAAGAGTCAAGAGTATGACTTCATTCTATTCTCCCTAGATTAGACTACATCTGTAATCCTGTATTCAGTTCTAGGAAGCATATTTTAGGGCTAGAGGAAACCGACCAAGATGATGAAAAAACTGGAGTCCATGTTAGGTGATGATTGCTTGGATAAACTGTAAAATCTCTATAATTGTACATGCCTTATTTACCACAGAGGGTTTTCAGAAAAGTGCTTTATGGGGAAAAAGTGCTTTATGAACCATAAAATGCTATAGTAAAGTGAGCAGTTAGTAAAATATTCTGTTCTGAAAAAAACATATTTTGAAGCATATTTAAAAAAATTAAATTCTACTGCTGTACAATGAGATTATTTCTCCACCCCCAAAAATTAATTGTGGTAAGATTTGACATTAATTTTACCTAATTACATGTGAGCTTGATTCCATGGTTTTTTCCTTCAGTTTCATCAGTGCTTCTTCTGAAATTTCCTTTTTTTGGCTACTTTTTTCTTTTTAAAGATTCATCTGTTCCAGTCATCTCACTAGGAATCCAGGGCTTACATAGTGTGGGCATCTTTCCATTTGTCTTGCTTCCACCCATTTCCAGAAGCATCCTCCCCCAGATACTCCAGTAACTGTGCTTCCTGTCCATCCTGAGGTAGTTAAAGAACTCAACTCTGGGACTTTTTCATGGACGGAATTGCCTTGGCTATAGATTGGAATATGGGTAATTCAAATAGTACATCAATGTTCTAAATTTTCTGTAATATTCATGGTATTAGCTATGGTCAACTGTTATCACACCAACAAAGGGAGAGAATGCAGGTCATTTTCCTAGCCGCTCCAGATATAAGTTCATCTTTCTGCACCATATCACTAGGACACTGGGACCTCACTATCACTAGTCATATCCCCCCTTCGACTTTTTGCTCATGGAATAATAATCATATTATCATTGATATTCCTTCTGTAAAAGGGAATGACAATAAGGTGTTTTGTATTGCTAAAAGCACTTTTTAAAGGAATATTGTCTTTCCACACATATTGTCCCCCCACTCTACTTGACCATCGTACACCATCTGTGTATGTCCACAATCCACAGTGATGTTAACTGTCCACTTGATGACTAGTGTAAAAAGTCAATGCATCATTAGGGATTTGCAAGTTCTCCTTTTGAGCAGCTATGAGGAATCCAAGAATATGTTAAGTCTGGGATAACCATTCTGGGAGTTTCACATGTGACAGGAGTTTACCAAACATGCTGTATAATGGGTATCATGATACAGTGGAAGGATCACTAGATTTGGAATAAGATGATCTGCGTTCAAATCTTATCTTTGGTACTTACTACTTGTGTGATCTGGACAGTTACTTAACTTTTTGGGGTTTCAGTCTTTTGTCTGAAAAAATTAGATTATTTGAGATTTGGATCGTTAAGGTGCCGTCTAAATCTAAATCTATAATACTATGACCTTTCTTCAAAAAATGCACATGTCAAATTTCTTCAGGATCATTCCCTAGTCTTTTCTTTCTTCAATTGCAGAAGAAAACATGCTACTTCTTGATCGTGTCAGTTCTGTACTCTGTGCCCTTGGTCCTGTCCCTTCACCTTGCCTCTAGAAGACTGTCAGGGAAAAATCATCCCTTCTATCTCCTTGATTTTCTACCTTCCTGTATGCTCTGCTTGCTTCTTCGATGTCTTCAAACATAACCAGATCTCTCCTATTCTTAAATAGAAAAAAATCTCTTCACTTGACTTTCCATTCCCTGAAGCTAGCATCCTAAAAGTCTCTTCCATTTGAAATCCAAATTCCTAGAATAAAATAGTATGTACTGTGCCTCCACTTTCCCATTTTTCACTCACTTCTCACAGCCTTACAGCCATTGAAATGAAACTCTTCAGGGGCAGCTAGATGGCTCAATCAACTGATAGCCAGGCCTAGTAACAGAAGGCCCTGGGCTTAAATTTGACCTCAGATACTTCCTAGCTGTGTGACCCTGGGCAAGTCACTTAGCCCCCTCACCCCCCCCCCCCCAAATGCCTAGCCCTTACTGCTCTTCTGCCTTGAAAACAATACACAGTATTGATTCTAAGATGAAAGGTAGGGTTAAAAAAATAAGAAAGAAATGAAACCACCCACTTCGAGGTCACTGATGCTTTTTGTATTGCTAAATCTTATGACCTTACCTCTAACCTCATCCTTCTTGGTCTCCCTGAAATCTTTGATGTGGTTCACTGTCTCTTTCCTTCTGAATATTTTCTACTTTCTGGGTTTTCATAACCCTGTTTTCTCTTGTTCCTCTCCATAACTGTTGAAACACTTTTTTTTGGCATCCTTTGCAGGATTGTTATACTTGTCCCATCTTCCAGGCTTTGGTCCTTAGCCATCTTTTATTGTTTATTTCATCAACTTCTATAGATTCATCTATCCTTTCCATGCAGATGATTCTCAAACCTACTTTTCTGGCCTTCATTTCCCTTCCAAATGCCACTTATATTCTCAATTTAAGAATCATCCTTGATTCTTCAATCATTTACCACCCATAACCAATTTTGTGTCGATACTATTTTTGCAAAATCTCTTACATCTGTCTGTCCTCATCTTACAACCACAATCAGCTCCTTATCGCCTCTCACTTGGACTGTTGCCATAGCCTTTGACTGGTTTCTCTATCTCTAATTTTTATCTTCTTTAATCTTTTCTCCACATAATTGTTAAATTGATATCCTTAAAATTTAAGCTTAACCATACCATTTTTACTTTAAAGAAGGCTTAATAGCTCCCCATTGCCTTTAGGAAAATATATAAGAAATAATATATATTATTATTACTCATAGAAAATATATGAGTTTGACATTTAAAATCCTTTAGAGTCTGGTTCCAACCTATCAGTTCCAGCTGATTACACATTATGCCCTCTCATGTATTCTACATTTTAGCCCAAATGAATTACTTATTCTTCACCCTAATACTCTATCTCACACTTTTGCACAAATTGTCACCATTTGTCTCTGTCTATTGTGTCTCCTCTCTTCATTTCTGCTTTTTGCCACCCCTGATGGCCTTCAAGGCTCAATTAAAGTATCACTTCTTTCAACTGACCTTTCCTGATTCCTCCAGTTGTTGGTATCCCCACCCATTATTGCTGTGGGTTTTTTATCTTGTATAAACTCATGTTTTATGAACATGTTTTATCTCCCTAGTGGAATGTAAGCTAGGGCACAAGTTAAGTCACTTCTTTAGGACCTAGCATAATATGTATAATAAATTAAATACTATCATATATTAAATGCTATCATATATAAATACTATAGAATGTAGCCTACCATATTGTGTTTAATTAATACTTGCTTATCAACTGAAGAATACTCAAAATACATAGCCATTTTAAATTGTTATGATCTGTGAATTTTTAAGAGAAAAGGTCAATGAACAAAGTAACAACAAAGATAACATGGTTGACTCAGTAAAGTAACTATTTTTTTCATAAAATTGAGCAATTGTTTTGACTGAATTGACCAAATGAAATCAACTGTTTTGTTGTAATAGGATAGGACAGAGCCTCGCTTAACATGGTCCTGTACAAAAATTTGAATATGGACTTGCTCCTCTTTCTGATTCCTTTCTTTCTTTTTCATTAGTCAAGCACAGATGCTGAACTGATGCTCATTATAAAGAACTTCAAAAGTTTTTCAAATAATCAAAAATAAAATATAAGATTACAAATCTTTACAAATTAATAGATCCCAAGAATTAAGTTTAAGTTTTTGTTTTTTTTTAAATAAATGAAATACTATGAGGGATCCATCATTTCATTAATATGGTTAATACTTATCTTTAAAAAAAGATGAAATTTCTTCTATAACCTTCCAACCTTTGTGATCCTGGGCAACTCTAGTGCCTAGTGGTATTTTGGAGTGAAACCCAAGTTCTCAAAAGGATTAACAATGAAATACAAGTTCTGTAAGGTCCTTCCCATATAGAAATGCTTCCACTACTTGTACAATCACAGACTTTGTCTCATTTGAAGATCGCCCCACCTTGCTAAATTGGGAAAAGTCCATCACCAGAAAATTGGTTTCCAAGAGATAACGTTTTTAAAAAAATATATAAACAAAAAATGTACAAAAATGAAGTGGATTCCTAAATATGCCAAGAAAGATAAATAATAGTTATGTAGAAAAATAGATAGTAGAAGGGTAGATAGATGGAAAGATAGATCCGTTTGGAATATTAGAGAAAAAACTATGGGTTTAATTAGTTTTTCCTTCAGAATTCTTTATAAACCTTCTCTGTGTGCCATTTTCATTTTGAAATAATCATTTATAGTAGATATGAATTGAAATGGTAGTTTGATATTGTAGAAAACAACCACCCACCCACTCTCTCCTTCCGCTTTCTTCCCACTTCGTTTTTTTTTCTTTATTCTCCTCCTGCCCACCCCAACTGTATGATCGATTCAGGCCCAGAATCCCAATTCAAATACAGAGCTTATTTTTAATTTATCATTAACCTAGAATGAACCAACTTTTACCTACAACATAGCATCAAGAAAATACTGCCTCAAAGATGAAGTAAAACTCTTCCCTAACTCTATAAAAGAATGTAGAGATTCTAAACTGGACTAGTTGGAAAGAAACATTTTATCATAATCTTGCTTTAGAGGACATTTGTTCTTTCTTAACTTGTTATCTCTCTAAGAAACATCACACCAACTTTTGTTGTTGTTCTTGTTGTTGTTTCATCTTAAAGTCTGCCTCACTTCTTGCTGACCCCAGTCCCATGATGTTTGGTGTCTTGGTGAACTGATTTTAAAATGCATTAAGATCAATATTCTCTCAATCCATATTGGATGTCCTTTCTCTGCTTATTTTTCAGTCCTAATGGTTGATGAATCTACATGATATTTGGAAACATCAGAATTACTGGATTTTTCATTTTTTCCCCTTTGGTGTTTTGGCATCATTTAGACAGAACATAAAGTTAAATATATCAGAAATGGACTGAGTGGCAAAATACTTTTATATTAAAGTATAAGGGAAGTGAGTCCTTTAGTGTCTTGTGGGAAAATAAGGTTTGTTTCTCCAATTCAAACCCTTCCACAGACCTTCCACAGTGTCTATTTTGTGGTTGTCTACATGACACCAGCAATCTGTATGAAATGTGAAAAACAAAATAAATAGCCCCCTTCTGTTTTCATGGTGCCAACATAGTCAGGTTTTTTTGTTTGTTTGTTTATTTTTTTAGTTTTGCTTTCAAATGAAATGCCGAGCAATCAGACCAGTAGAACCTTGCTTTCCGAATGCTGTGTTTTACCCCAGCTATATCTACATGGTTGTGGCTGAATTAGATGCAATAGAAATCTAGAGTTGAACCAATTGGCCAAAACTGGTCTCCACATCTCCACTAGACCTGGTATTAGTACTTCTGGACTCCCTGCTACCATAACTAATCAGCTTGACTGAATCTTTCATTCACATCCGATTTGGCCTTGAGTGTGGAAAATATGGCCTCAGAGGACAAAAGTGGATAAGTATTTATGTATAATGTCCACATACTTACTATCCATGATGAGTGCCATAGTTCTGGCAGAGTAACAGCAAAATAGATAATTATCCCTTCATGATTCTTTGTATTCTAAATTCACTTTGAATTTTTCATAGGCATAAGAAGGCTTTACAGCAGTGTCTGATCTGACTCACAAACAGCCTTGTTTCTATCAGTTTATCATGACTCCATGCCCAAGCTGATCAGGAAAGATTAAACTACTTTCAGTCAAAATCTTGAGGCTGAAAATTTCCTCCAGGGACTCTTGTACAAAATGGCCATTGAATAAGCTCTATTAGTTGCTAAACTATGCAAAAGATTTCTTAATTTTTCTTTAAGGCATATTAATTCTTTTTAACCACCTTGGCCTTCCACTACCATGGCACTTCAGCCTCATGGCAGTTCAGTTCAATGAGAAGCAAGGTATTCACCTCCCTTCTTTCCCCCAAACTGCTGAAACTGAAGTATTTATTCTCTTTTGACACAACTTTTTAAGAAGACTGGGTCTCTGAGGGAGAGGTGAGGAGGAGGTCAGTGGAATTTTCCTTCATGTGTGTCTGTTTATCACTGGAGCAAGTAAGTTCCTGTTATGTAGAGAACCTGAATATTTTCGAGTTTTGCTATGGTCCCGAAGTAAGACTGTTATGAATTGTGCTGTCCAAAGGTTAAAGTAATAAGCAACTTAGCCAACTTGTGAGTTCTCTTTTCATTCAGATTTTTTTTTAAACTGACACAAATCCTTCTCCGTTCCTAAAGATGATCAGCCTAATTACAGATTGTCCTTTGACCCAGCTGAATTTAAAAATCCCAAAGCAAATATGCCCTTTAAATAGAGCTGGAAGCCAGTGAAATGTGGATAAACTCAAACTGCACTCCTTTGCCCAGAGGGCAAAGGAGTGATTCTTGTGTCCATTCCAAATTGCATCTTCATGCTTTTTATTGGATTCTGCCTGTGGACTTTAAACTCATGCTCTGTAGTCAGTTTGTTCACTGAAGCAATATGATGGTGTTGTGAACAGAGAGCTGGACATGAAGTCAGGAAGATTTGATATCAAATGTAGTCTTACAATACTAACTAGCTGTGTGACTTTGAATAAGTCACTTAACCTTTGTCTCAGTTTCCCTATCTACAAAATGAAGATAATTATACCACCTATTTCCTAGGGTTTTTCTGAGGATTAAATGAAATGATAGTTGCAAAGCCCTTTGCAAATTTTAAAATATTATATAATTATTTACTTAAATTTATTTAAATTTAAAATATTATATAAAAACAATGAACTATTAGCTCATTATAATTTCTCCTTACTTCCTAATTTTTTTCTCTGACTTTAAGGCCAGAATTCTAAGGTCAAATCACAAAAGTGTGGGAATGGAGTACAATTAATTACTCAGACCTACAAGCCTGGGAAAAGGGAAAAACAAAAATAAAATGCCAAACCAACAACAACAACAACAAAAATGGAAAACTTAGCCATCCCCAACTCACATTCAAGTAATTTGGGACCTTCGTGTTTTGGATAAAAGTGCCTCGGTTCTCCATTTCTTTTGGCAAGTAAATCGATTTAAAATTGTTAATTAATTCTTTAAATTTATACTTGACTGGGGCCAGCTGAGTAGCTCAGTGTCTTGAGAGTCAGACCTAGTAATGGGAAGCCCTGGGTACAAATTTGACCTCAGATACTTCCTAGCTGTGTGACCCAAGCAGGTCACTTAAGCTCAGTTGCCTAATCCTTACCAATCTTCTGTCTTGGACCACAATTACACAGTATTGATTCCAAGATGGGATTAAAAAAAAAGATTTATATTTGGCTCAAAAGATCTTAGACTGACAGCTGAAAAGTAGCTTCAGGGATAACGTAATCCAAAAGCTACTCCGTATTATTATTTTCTCTGTATGAGGGGGCTTTGTTAAAACATAAAAGGACCTTATTTTAAAGCAATTTCCCAGATGGAAAGCAGGGCCATGAAACCAAGTACCAAAGGTACCATTATAAGGAGCCATCATCATTCTTTGCATACATTAATGTGTACATATTTATATTCTGATAAATATACACATGTGTATATATGCTGATACTTGAATATGTATGCATATGTATATACATGTATAATTCTATGTGTTTGTATTATACATATGTATGTTCATATACATATATAATTACAAACACACATCTAGAAACATATTATATCAGCATGTATGCTCATATATATAATGTATATTGAGTGCATATACATACATTGCATAAATGCAATACATATAGAATTATGTATCAGGAAGGAATTGTAATTATTTTTCAAAGATTCTAAATATGCAAGCATAAATATGTCTCACAGCCACCCACAGAGCCTCAGGCAGGGATGCCTTAGAAGCCCTGCGGATTGTTAGAAGGAGTTGAGGGCACAGAACCATTTCGAAAAGGACTGGCAGAGTGTGGCGATCTAAGAAGATATGTTCTTATCACATGGCTTTTTGAGGGGGGATTAATGCCTGGATAATAGAGTAGGGATTGTTGCTTGTTTGTCCTTCATTCTTGGAGAAGATCAGCGATGCCATGGGGGGATGTCTTGACTTAGGTGTGAATTGAATTGAAGTGAGGCAGAGTTGCAAGTCGAGTGGATGACTGGCAGTGTCCCAGCTTCAGTGGATGACCTTGGCATCTTTGTCTTTGATACCCCATAAACCCTGCTTCAAACCATCTTAATGACTCTTAAAACAAATTATTTTCATTTGCCCATTTTTGCAGGTGTGATCTTCACATGTTTTGGGTAGATGCCTCCACCATCAACTTGATGAATTTGTAGTCTATTGGTTGTCCTCAATCCAGTTTTACTCCATCTGCCAATACACTTAACAGGAGGGTGGCAGCTATATATGTTACAGGTTCTTGGAGTTATAGTTGAGAGTTGGGTGAAAGGTGGGTGAAAAGGACTTGACAAGTCTTCACCCCAAAGTTGTGAAGAACTTCACCTCCTTAAACAACCCTAAAAATGATAGTGACCATGACTAGTTCTCTTTGTCTCTCTGGACACTAGATTTATTACTGCTAGGGTGTCTCCTTTCTTTGATGTGGGCACATTTTGGAGGTACTTAGACTTTTGTGCTTGCATGTTTATATATTAGCCAAGCAAATAGTATCAGCTAATAGCAGTGGAAATACAATATGTTATAAAATAGACCTGATGTTATGAGGAGCTGAAGCTGAGTGTGTGTGTGGGTAATGGCCAAGCGTAACACTTAAATTGTGATAGTGAAACACAAAGGGCTTACAAAATGTTGGTAATGAATCTGCTAAACTCAACTTCAGAATAACAGTGTCCCAGATTGGTCAGATAAAATGAAGAATCTGTGGTTGGAACTACACAAATACTTTTAACTGAACAATCTGGCCCAGTAAGGAATAACGGTATAGTCTGACTGTGAATTAGATTTTGTTTGACTGATATTACTCTCCTTTCCCTCAAATGTCCCAAGGATATAATCACTAAGCTTTAAGATAATGCTGACACAAGTTTAGGTAAGTTTCAAAGATTTAATGCTACTAGGCTTAAGAGGAAGGCAGGGTATCAATTGAGGAAGGAGGGAAACAGGAGGTTTTTAATCTAAACTAATGATGAAAGAAGGTACTTGAAGAGGGAATGATCAGGCTTGTCAATAATCAATTGCTGGCTGTCAGCTACCAAGGCAGAGCCAGACAGAGTTCAACCAAAATCAGGTTGTTCAGCTGAGAGATGTTGTTGTTTGCCATTGGAGTATGAATCAGGATCAAGTTGTTTGGTACAAAGGTATCACAGGATCTGAGGCTATAAGTTGGTTAATGCAGGTTGCTGGCAATTCAAGTTGACCTAAGGCCTACCCAAACCAGCTTTCCACTCCCACAGCCAATCTCCAGATTAAGATGAGATTCCAGTTCAAATCCTTCCTTATATACCTGAGCTACTAACTGTCTTGGCACATGGCACCTCCTGCCAGGCTCAGCTCATTCTATGTTCTAAACAGACAACTTGCTCTCCATGTTGATTTGCAAAATATCATTACAAATATGGCAGTGGTCCAGTGGAAGATAAATGCCAGGATACATTAATATGTAACCATATTCATAGCACCAAGGAGAATGGGCATGATTTGATCACTATTTTATTTCTGTCTCTTTGACCCTCAAAATCCTGAAATTCCTTCTTACTTACTTTAGCACTTATGCTAAAGAAAAAGTCCACAATAGAGAAATGTGTTCATATTTCATTCGGCTTTTCTGGTTCCTTTTTCGAGTCCCTTAAAAAAGTGTCCTAATGCTTCCTTCATTAATCTGTGATTTTCAATGTAAATTCTTTGTGAATAGGGCTGGTTTCTTCCTTTTTATTTATATCCCACAGGACCTAGTACAATGACAGTCTCACAGTTGGTATTAGTTGATTGATTTGATGCTTGTGAGCAGGGCAAAATGTCATCATTCAAAGTATGGTGCTGTTCTGCTTTATACCTCAGGGATATATAATTTTGTGGACACGCCTTCTGCCTCACATATTACAATCCTTCTATGAATTAGTAGATCATCTTTGACGCTTTTTGGACCAATAGTTTTATATTCTATAACTGGGACCATTCTGGAAACTTTTTCTTTAAGCTTGGTACGACCAGAAGAGTTCAAAGAACCTCAGAATAGCCCCTGAATTGGGTCATCTTTATATAATAAATAATTGTTGGAGTAGGAATTTAGCAAAGAATTCTGTTTTATATATATATAGGATATTTTTTCTTCTGATAATAATCTTAGAATCTCATATTAAGAAGGCACCTTAGTAGTTATCTAGTCAACAGCATGAATAGTCAGTTATCTATTGTTGAAGCTCTCTATTGAAGGAGAATGCATGACCTTTTAAGAAAGTTCTTGCTACTTCTGGAATACTAATTATTAGAAAGATTTTTTCTTATTTCCCTTCTAAATCTGCCTCCTTGAAACCTACATCTATTGCTCCAAGGTCTCTCTACTAGAAGTTAGTAGAATAAATATAATATTCTTCCCACATGACAACTTTTCAAATACTTCAAGATTGCTCCTATATCCCCATTAGTCTTCTCCATAGTTCCTTCCACTGACCTCTCTTATATGGCATGACCTCAAGGCCTTTTATCATCCTCACAGCCTTTAGGTCATTCTTTAGCTTCTCAGTGTTACTCCTAAAATGTGACATTGAGGATTGGACATGATATTGTAAATATCATCTGACCAGAGCAGATTACATTTAAACTATTGTTTTCTTCCTCCTGTATATTATAAAACTCTTTATCCATTCTTTGATTTCATTAGCTCTTTTGTACTGCTATACCAATATTGTTTAGAGTCAATGTAAAAGATTGAATAAAACTCTCGATTTAGAACCAGGAAGAGCTGGGTTCAAATCCAACTCATGACACTTAGTAGCTGCATACGTAAGGGCACGTCATGATCCTTTGAAGCTAATGAAACTCTAAATTATAGCTAAAGATGGATCTTATGATCTGTAGTATGGGAGAGTTCTGTAGTAATGAAATCTCTGAGAGATAATTGCTGATTCATGTTTAGCTTGGAGACTACTAAAAACCCAAATCTTTTTTGGACTTCTTGCTTTCTAGCATCAACTAGACAAATTATTCTTTGGGAAGTGACATTTTAATAATTAAGTGTAACCAATATCTTCACAAGAAATAACATTTTATATAAAACTAATATTTAATAAGCCACATCATTGTACTTCAGTTCTTCTTCAATAACTAGTGCTCCAATGCTGTCCTGCTCCAAATGCTTGAACATTATTTTTCTACTCAGGGATATAATCACCAGTCTAAAATTCATTATTATAGTCCCTAAAAGGGGACAACTTAGGGACAGAGACAAAGAGGGACAGAATCCCATGGCATTATCTCCAGGCTCTGGCTAATTCTCAACTAAACGTTATCCTTTTTGTGTGTAAGTCATATTACACTCAGTAATTATCACAGCTAGAAATGGCTTCTGATCCACCTGGGAGAAATCCTGGAAACACTGTAAGATGGGAAGAAAGTCAGAGATAGAGATTTTTTTCCCTCTCTCCCAGGTGAGCACAGTCTCCAAAGACGGAGAATTGAAGTTGTGGTTTTTTTCAATCTTATTACATATAACAGAGATCTAATATGACAAAAAGGCAATATTCCTTTAACCTTAGTCATTGATTTGGTAATGCAAACCATACCATTATAAGAATAGTAATTTTGTTATGACATAGTGAATAGTGAAAATGGAAGCATGTGTCAATTTGGTTAATGAAGTTAATATTTTCGCTATTATTCCTTTACTAAAACAATGACTTCCATTTTGAGGGGATCTATATCTGATTTCTCATTTTGGACAACTCCTAAAGTTTAGAGTGGAATCTTCCAAATTTAACATGCTGAAAAATCCAGCACTCTGCCTATGGCCTCCCTTTTGGCACATTTAGACCTCCATACCTTGTTCATTGAAGGATTAAACTTTCTAGGAAATCTCAGTATATACAATAAATGAAATAGTGAAATAATCTTTCAGGGATATAAGGATCTCTTTATAGCTGATCAATAACAATCTCTTTCATCTTTCTAAATGGGGTTAAGTACGGCAAAATGCCCTCAGAATTTCTAGATAACTTCTTTTTAAGGTCTTCAAATGACTTTAACATTACAAGAGAGTCTTTTCATGGCTTATTTTGATTGTTTCTCTTGCCTTTAACTTCTTTTCTGGGCTGGAAATTTCCCAAAGTCTCCTGACTAATCATTGCCTTCCAGATCCAATGTAACCTTTCAGCTTTAAACCAGTAGGGCTGAGGTAATTCTAGGCTTGTGGAGAAAGTCTTCCTAATGAGGATTCTGTCATCAGGGAAGTCAAGTACTGTCTGGTTCAATAACTAAAGAAGCAATCTCAGGCTCCTTAAGCCTTCATAATTCAGTATTTTCTTTCCTTTTCATGTTTTTTTCTTCTCTTATTTTTTTCAAATTTAGCTTCTTTTCACTTAATATTTTAACTGAACATCCTGAATTTATACAGTACTCCAAAGTTTTCTAAATGTGCTTTCCTGTGTAAGGATGAGATTTATGCAAGGGGGATGGGACCAAAGGAGCCAGAGAAGGCAGTTGCTGACAGTTGTAACCAGAGTGGATTCTGGGAATCTCTCCAAGGAGAGAGAGAGGTGTGGTCTTTGGGCAGAGGACAGGGAAGAGGGAGAAGGAGGACATCCCAGCTCAACTCTAGTCCCAAGGGCTTCTTGAGGATCTTTCTTTTGGAAATTGAAACCCTGATTACATGATCAAGGCCATTCCATCGCATCTCTCCCATCAAGATTTCAACCATTGAGTCAGCTAAGTTTGTACTCCAATTTGGGAGCAATATCTTACTCTCCTTCACCCATTCCCAACCTTGCTGAGAGACCCATTTTCAGTCAAACTTTACAATTATAGAACAGGATAGAAATAGAGAAACAGAAATAGAAGGAGTGAGGGGAGAAGCTTAGGTGTGGGATCCACTAGGGTTCCCACCCAAGTGATGGACCCCATAACAATAGCAAAGAGGGCACCCCAAAATCCCTCTGCCCTCTACCCTTTTCCCCATTCCCTGATTTTCTAATAATAAAAAGCCATTCAAGAGTCAGATAGCATTCCAGAGCACCTGAGAGACAACAAGGGAGAGGGGAACCACAGTTTGGTCCAGCTGCCTCCATCTTGAAGACAGACCATCTGCTGTGAAATTAATTGATTGGGGAGAGGTTTGTGTGAACCTCGTCCTTATTAAGGATCATATTGGGGTACCCCATACCTCCTCTTATAGGGAAGCCTCACCACCAATTCCTGTGGGGTGTCACAACCATCCAGGTCACCCATTTTCGGGGTGACATCCCTTTAAAATTTCCCAGTGTATATTCAGTTTTTATAATCTTTTCTACATCTGAGGTGGCAACTGGCAATGTGACTTATTCAAATTTATGTAGTTAATAGGTAGCAGAATCAAATTCCTTTACCCACATAATTGTAGCAACATCAATGCCATTTAATTAGCATTTTCTATTGGTAACAAGTTTGGATAATCTGTATCAAATAGGCTAATCTCATTTCTGTGGATCTCATCACAATATATACTAGTAGTGGAAGAAAGCATATGATAAATTTGAAAAAGTCCTGGATTTTGAGTCATATGAACCAGGTTCAAGTTTTGGGTACCATTATTTACTTAGACAAAGTCATTATTTTGTTTTTGTTTTTGTTTTTTAACTTAGGCGAGTCTTAGTTTCCTCATCTGTAAAATGAGAATAATATCTGCCAATCTACAACTGAAGCTTTGTGGAATAATGAATGCAAATGTAATTAAATACAGAAATGCTATACAAATTATTTCCTACCTATTAAAACTGAAAATGTAAACAGTTTCCAAAGTGATTTTCCCCCACCCATCCACCTTATATTTTTATATGTTGCTATGATTTTAAATAATTATTTTCTAACATTCTGTGATCTCTGTTTTCTCCCTTCCTCCCACTCCTCCGTGTTCCCCACAAAAGAAAGTAATGATATAAGTTGTATGTGTTATTATACAGTCCATATTTCCACATTTATTGTATTGCAAAAGCAGACAGATATCACTTAACTAGAGACAATTCCATGACGAAAATAAAGTGAAGAATGATATGCTTCAATTTGTATTTAGATTCTTTCAGTTCCCTCTATGTTAGTGGATAGCCTTTTTCATTATGAGTCCATTGGAATTGACCCGGATCCTTGCAACTGTTGGTCATCATGCTTTATTGCTCTTGATATGTACAATGTTCTCCTGGTTCTGCTCACTTCACTTTGTATCACTTTATATAAGTCTTTCATCATATTTTTATGCATGTGTTCATTTTGTTCATCATTTCTTATGGCAAAATAGTATTCCATTGTAATCATATGCCACAATTTGTTCAACCATTCCCCGATTGATGGACATTCCTTCAGTTTCCAGTTATTTGCCACCACAAAAAAGACTATGAGAATTTTATATGTAGGTCCTTTCCCTCTGTCTTTGATCTCTTTGAGATACAAACCTAGTAGTGGTATTGCTAGGTCAAATGGTATGCTGTTTCACCAAAGAGATTTTGTTAAAGCACAGTTCTGAAAATGCCATTCCCAATCCTATTCATATACTCCAAAGGCTCCCTCTATTTTCTAGGATCAAATAAAAACATTTCTTCCAATTAAAGTTCTTGCCAACCTGATCCTTCCCATCTTTCCAGTCCACTTATTCAATACTCTCTTCTGTGTTCTCTATGGTCCCTAATGGTCCATACATTCTAGATTACTTGCTGTTTCTCAATTCAAACAGGAAACTCAATCTCTTGTCTTTTCCTTTTTACTGGCTAACCCTCATACTTGTAATGCTCTTCTTTTTTTCTCCCTTTTCAATTCTCTGCTTTTCTTCAAGACTGCACCATCCTTTATGATATCTTTTATGAGAAGCCTTTTCTAAACTCCCATTGTCTTTCTCTCCATTATTACTTATCTTTAATTTGTATGTATTGTATATACCCAAGTATGGACATTTGATCTCCTTCATTAGGATATAAGGTTCTTGAGGTCAGAGATTTACTTGTTCAACCAATTGACATAGTTCCTGACATTCAGTAGAATTTTTTTTTTGGATCTCAAGCTCTTTCTATCATTTTTTTCTTTATTTTTTCATGTGACTTGCTTTATTGTAACCACCATATTGTGATGGTCTGGAACTGAACTCACAATATCTCTGAGATATGCCTTGACTTGAGATTTGTAATTTTTTTATTTATAGATACAATTTTTAACAATAATTTTCTGACATTTTGCATTCCATGTTCTTTCTCTCCCTCTCTCCCTTACTTCCTCTCTCTTTCTGAGATGGCAGGTAATATGATAAGGGCTATACATGCGCATTCATGCAATACACATTTCCATGCTTGTCATGTTGTGAAAGAAGACACATATCTCTTATATAAGGAAAAAACTTATGAAAGAGATAAAATGAAAAACGATATGCTTTAATCTGCATTCATATTCCTCAGTTCCTTCTATGGCAGTGAATAGCCCTTTTTCATTATGAGTCCCTTGGAGTTTTCTTTGATCCTTGCATTGTACACAGTAGATTCTTACTAAATGTCCAACTTATAGGTAAATGATATATTTTCTTTTAAAGTTGAATAATTCTGATATAAAAACTGCTCTTCTTGTTCTCTAGGAATAAAAATTCTATAATAGAACTAGTAACATAGTACTCTACAATAGAACTAGAAAAAGGTCCTCAAATTCTTTCTCAAAATTGTCCTCTATGACCTCTGACATAGTCATGCCCAAGAAAATAGGGAAAGGTCCCCAAATTAGAGATAGAACAATTGCTGACCTTGTGACACAGAAAATATCCAGATGTAAACCTTTCCATGTTTTCTGTGCCTTGGGCAATTTGTCACTAAATCTTGTATATAAGACCTCTCCAGGAGCTCATACAACACAAGGACCCAGGAAAAAGGTATGTGGGAAAATCCTCCCAAGGACACTATTCATTTAGAAGTAGAATGCTGAGGGGGCAGCTGGGTAGTTCAGTGGAGTGAGAGTCAGGCCTAGAGACAGGAGGTCCTAGGTTCAAACCCGGCCTCAGCCACTTCCCAGCTGTGTGACCCTGGGCAAGTCACTTGACCCCCATTTCCCACCCTTACCAATCTTCTACCTATGAGACAATACACCAAAGTACAAGGGCTAAAAAAAAAAAAGAAGTAGAATGCTGAGATTAAAAGGGAATCGTAATCTTTTGCTTTGCTTCCTATCAAGGAAATCTATTATGGAGCAAAATCATTTTGGGAACATTAGCTCAGAGACTTTGGTTGTCACTGACTTTATGTGCTACATTTATGGAGAATCAGAGACTCATGCCCTTCTCAGGAATGAGAAGAGTAATTGTTTGCCTTCTTGCTCCCAAAGTTTGACTGCCTTTTCTTATCATTGTAGCAATATTAGCATGAATTCAGAAATCTTATGATAATTTTCAATAATTACCCATTATATCCATAAAGGTATGTCTTCAGCTCAAATATAAAGTCCCAAGTACCTACCCTGATTTCTTTCTTTCTGGTTTAATACACTTTTATTTCTTTCTGGTTTAATATGCTTTTCTTCTTTCCCCTACCAGTAGCTAACAAGTAATAAGATATTAGCTAGTTCACATCATGGACCCCTAGCTATGTATAAAACAGACTGGTATCATTAGTTGGGAAATTGAATAGCCTTACCAGTGAGCATGGCTAAAACCTTCCTTCTCAATGGGAATTTGATTTCTTTGAGTTTCTCTTCAGAGCTAAATATTCAAGGAGTTAAAAGTAGAAGGACAACTAAAAGACCACAGTAATTTTGATGGAAACCATTTTCTGTGAAACATATGCTATTGTCAGAACTCTGCCTGAGCTGGAAATCACCAAGCAACTCCTAGCCAATTATTACCTCTAGAAGCTAAATGTATCTTAAGTGTGGGTTGACTAGAAAGAATCTAGAACTGAGCATTCTTAAGCCCAGGTATAAGCCCTAACACTGAACACTTGTGTGTACCAAAGTGCTAAATGCTGTTATGATAAATGAGTAAAGATTCCCATTAGGTTCAAATATTCTTTCTGGCCCCACAGAGCAAATGTATAGGAAAAGAAAAGATCCTGTAGCTTCCTGATAAATCATTGCATAGCCACATCACTATAGCCAAATGCTTGAATAATGGCATTCAATAAAAATTCCTTGCTAAATATTAAATGCCAACATGTATAAAAGTATAATAAATATCACATGACTTAGTTATTAAAACAATATATGTCCTGTCCTTTAATGATATTCAGGGAGAGCAGCACTGCTCTTACCCCCCCTCACCTTTTGGATAATAAGAGGACAGAGATGAAGAGGAAGGAATTGATATATCCTCTCCAAACACTCTTCTCCAGCATAGAAAAGAATCTCAGCTTGGGTCACAGCAGAATATTTTTTGCCTTTGATGTGGAGAAATTTATATTCATCCAATAGCTACTTTAGGAAAGGGAAAGCTACCAATGTTTCAGAATCACCAAATTTGGTAAAGTTATAAAGAAGGTTATGCATTCAACACTGGTGATTTCACAATGCAAAAACCCCAGTTAGTTTAGTATGGAGGATACCCAGAATAACCTTTAGCATTTTGGTCACTTGAAAGAGGTGCTATTTTAGCATGTGTGTATCTTAGAGCTTCTTAGAAGGCAGGATGACTTCCTTCTATTTCCTCAGAAGAAGACAAGCAGCCTTTGAATAAAGAGGGAATACAAAAATCAGAATCAAAAAATGAAACCTACCATTCAATAGATTCAACCATTCCTGGGGAGGTTGAGTAAATCTGTCCCTACTTGAGAGAAACATGAAAACACCCAATCTATTGCAATTTGGTTCTTATGAAAAAGAGACTTTGTGGTGACATATTGTCAACCAATTGAAATGATTACTTTTGGTTCAGAAGTTGCCTCCCTGATATCTGTGATAGCTTGTGGGTGAAGGTAATCTTTGCTCATCTCCTTCCTCTTTGAACTACAGGGAAACTTTGTCACTGAGCTACTTAGGAATGGAAGGTAAGGAGACAAAGTTATATTTCACTTCCATCATCTTTATAGACCATGCTAATCTAGCTATATGAAAGGAGCCAGATTTGTTATATTTTACAATGTTTACACATTTAGTACCTTAAAAAAATTAAGAATCATATTGTGATTTATAAAATAATTGAATTAATTCAAACACACATTTAAGATTTGTAAATATATTTGAAAAGAATTAATTTGACCATGTAAATGGTCAAATTCAGTTCTTTTCAGAGCTCTCATTGATAAGTTCAGAAAACATCAAAATTGGCATCTTACAACTGAAAGTTCTTTGTCAAGTGAAACAAACTGGGGAAGAAATCATGTCATTTAGTAGGAAATTCTTACTAAATGCTGTGGAAAATAAAGATTACAAAATATTAAAATGGGACCTTATCTTATAAACATCTCTTATACTTAACATTATATTATAATGTACAGCATAGTGGATAGTGCAGCATAGTGGAAAGTAAACCTTCCTAAACTATGAAGGTTTACTTTCAAATGCTACTTCTGGAACATATTAGCTATATGACTCTGGGAAGGCCATTCATTGCTCCCAGACAACTTTCTGTGAACATATATATATATATACATGTATATATATATACATGTATATATATATATATAAATATGTATATATATATATATGTTGATAAGATATATATGAGATATATATATCTCATACACACACATTATATGTGTGTGTGTGTGTATGAGAGAGAGAGAAAGATATAGATATACAGATACACATACATATGTGTGTGTATTTAATTTAAATTTTATTTGTTTGTTACCTTAAAATTCCCAGGTAACTCTATCCTTTCCTTCCTCCTTTCCTAAAGAAGGCATCATTTGACAAAAAAGATATATGTGTATGTAAAACCAGGTCTTGCTTATTTTGTTTGCCCTTTAAAATATTCTCTAAGTTGTTTGTTTCACTCTTCATAATTTCTTCCAAAACTTTGTGTCTTATTTCATTTTCTAAAACCACTTGCTCATCATTTCTTATGATGTGATATCATTCGATCAAAATCATATACAACAACTTAGCCATTCCCCAATTGATAAGCATCCCCTCAATTTCCTCTTCTTTACCACTACAAAGAGGACTGCTATAAATATTTTAGAACATATAGATTCCTTTCTTATTCCCTGATAACTTTAATAACATTAATAATGGTGTTTTTGGTGGGAGATTTGACTACTTTTTTGGAATATCTGCTTTGTTAAAACAAATTAATCTTAAAAAAAAAAAGAACTCTACATACCTCTTGCCTTCATTCCCAGTATCTATAATTTTCACAAAACTTGACACCAGTAATAACAGTACTTACTAATGTCTGTTAGGTGGGCTGCTATGACCAAATGATTCATTGCCCAATGACTGCTTTTTGATGTGGGGCATCTGTATAGCAAGGATGACCTTTATAAAACAGATATTTATTGCCAGGACTATAAGCAAAACTTTTCCAAAGAGGTAAATGCTGTTAGAGTACCATTTGGGAAACTGTAGTCATCTCCTTAGCTCTCTTAAGACACCAGAATAGAATTTTTAGAGCATTTGACTATCTCATAAAAAGGTTCAAACTGTAGGTAGATGGATCCTGGAAGTTCAGGTCTAGAGCACAACTGAGCCTACTTCCCTATTTCTGTCATAGGCATCACCATTCTTCTAGAACCTAGGCATTATCCTTGACTTCTTACTCTCTTTTACTCTAAATAGCCCTTTTGGCAAGACTTTAAATTAGTCACATCTGAACACTTCCCTCCATTTTTATTTCTACCAACTTAGATCAGACATTCATTACCTCTCCCTTGGATTATTGAAACTGTCAAATAACTGCTCTCCTTCTTCAAGTCTCTCATCACCCCAACATGTCCTATATGAATTTTTGTCAAAGTAATTTTCCTTAAGAACAAATCTGATCAAGATACTCAAGTACCTGTTAACATTATAATAAAATATAAACATTTTATCTTTTAAAACCTGCAAAACCTGATCCCAACCTAACTTTCCATATTTGTTCAACATTTTTATCCCTCTTGCTTTCAGTGTTCTGGTCTTCTTGTTCCTTGCTCAGGATATGACATTTTCTGTCTTGGTGTCCTTACCTTGTTTGTCCTTCAAACCTGGAATGTGCTTATTTGCTCTGTCTCATAGTCACACTCTTCCTTAAAAATGAGTCTTAGACTTTCTTTTCTGCAGGAAGCCCTTCCTTGTCCTACAAAAGCTGTTGTCTTCCCTTCCACAGAAACTGGTATTTAACTGCTATATGTAAACTTTATATTTATATAAATATTTATATTCATATAAAACTTTAAAAATTATTTTTTTCTCTTCAATTAGAATATAAGCTCATTGTGATTAGGGAGCCTCTCAAAATGGCATGTGGGGTATGCCACACTGGTGATTTGGAAAATTTGTATAAAATTATTGGTCCTCTCTTCATCCAAGAGAATGAATCTGATATTTTTCTTTTCTCCTTTTGTGGGGTGTTGACAGTATCATGTTGTAAAATTTGAGTAAAGTATTTCATCATAGACTATATGTAGGTCAATGTTAACATTTCTAACCTTTGTGTGTCATCTTCTGGGTTTCACATTCTCTTCACAAACTTTAAATTTTACTTATTTTATCCTTAAATATTAAATTGTGTATATTTGTGGTATTAAAGGTAAATATGTGGCATTTTTGAACAGAAAAAATTTCTGAAAGATTATGACTGATAATGAAGTACATACTTGTACAGTTTGCTTTCTTAGAGGGGATATGTGATAAATTTAGCAATTTGATACCAAGCTTGTCTATTAAATTTGGTTTTTGGTTTCTTTTAGTGTTGGCTTCACATATGTTGTTCTTTGGGCTACAAATCTTTTTTTCTGTGTCATTTCATAGCTATTTTCCCATATTTCTTGAACTCTTTACATTTCTTGTTCCTAGTGACATAATGAAATTCCATTGCACTCAACACAATTTGTTGTATGTTGTCTTTGGACATATAGTTTGTTTCAAACTTTTGAATTATTTTATGTGAGCCTAATAAGAACATATTTGTTTTTAAATTTTATTTTTTTCTATTAGCAAGCATTTATTTTTCTTCTCTCTCTATTTCCCGCTTAGGGGAAAAAAAAAAAAGAAAAACAATGCTTTGTAAGAATTATGCAAAGGGGATTTGTGACTTCCTGGTTAAGATGGCGGCAGAGTACAAAGCAGCTGCTTAACCTCTCCTAACCAAAACATACAGGACTCCTCAAGAAGACATAAAAACAAATCCAGAGGAACAAAGGGACCCCACAACAGGGCACAGCATTGGAGGTACGTGGAATTGGAGCATTTCCATGCTATAAAGGGGTGAAACAGCTCTCACTAAAACGGGAGATGAGCAATCCCCTCCCCCCACCCCACACCACCTACAGTGCCAAAGCCAGCACACAAGAATTAGAGCAAGTTTGGGGCACGCATTAAGTCCTTGGCAGTTACCTGGGGTCACCAGGGCCTGCTCCTGACCCCAAGAGGCTAAAGAACATGAGCAGACTTTGAACGCAGACCTTGAGCTCAGGCACGAGTGCAGGTGCAGACACAAGCCCAGACACAGATCCTAAGAGCTGGTGAGGACTCGGATCTTTAGCGAAGGCTTGGACCTTGAGTAAGAACTGTTAAGTAAAGGATGGCAGCATGGAATCCCTGCAAAATACAGGGTCAGCCTCACCAGGAATTCCAGGGGATCCCCCTGGAGAACTTTGGGTGAGGGGATAGTTGAGAGGGAGTTTGTCAGTTGCTTCTGGGGGTTAATGTGGGCAAATCTCACCGCTTACTGCTCCTGACTTGGGGGTTTACCTGAAAGGGCCATTGTGGCTAAGCCTTCATGGTTTCTTCTCAGGAGTTAGCCTGCTTAGTAGGGTTAATCCTTACCAACATCAATACAACAGTTATTTAGTGATATAGAGATTAGAAATATTCACTATTAACAAGAGAGCCAGTTTAGCCAAGTGCCCGTTACTCCCTCCTGAGGGGGGGAAGAGCAGCTTCAACCTTACAGATCAGGGTTACCTTTTCATTATTCAAAACCTAATTACCACTCAAGCTTTTCCCTTTGCTTCTTAATATAAGCTTTACCTTCAACATCTGTGCCTGGGAATTATTTGGGGATACTCACAGCTCCTAGTTATCATATAGCTTGAATACTCTCAGCTACAAGTTTTAAGAAGATCAGATCCATCTCAGTCTTCAACATTTAGATAACTAGCTTCTACTTATTCCACTATCAGACCTGTGGGGAATATAAGTTAAAGAACACTATTATAGTAATTAGAAGAATTATTCATAGGGAGAGGTAGAAGTACTATATGGTTGAAAATGATATGAGGGGTGGAAAGAGGTGGGTAAATAGTAGAGGACACGAAGAGAAACTTGAATGAATAGAAAAATAGGATATTCTATGACATACAAAGAGGGCATGGGAAGGAGAGGGGATGAATACTATTATAAGAAGGAGAGGAAGAGAGTATTAAGAGGCAATATTTAAACCTTACTCTCAGTGCAATTAACCCTGAGAGGGAAAAGTAGCTTTATCCAATGGGATATAAAACTCTATCCAACCCTACTGAGAAAGTCAGAAGGGATAAACCAAGGGGAGCAGGGGAGTGGGGAGGTCATAAAAAGGAGGGGATGGGGGAAGGAATTCATTAGGCATTAAAAATAAATAGAGGGGAATAATAAGGGAGGAGGTAGAAAGGGAAGTAAATCAAGGGAGGGGACAAGGGTTACTGGCTTAAAGCAAACCATTGGTTGAAAAGAAAATAGTGTAAGAAGAAGGGGTGGGACTAGGGGAGGATACAAAAATGTCAGTGAATGCACAACTGATAATTTTAACTCTGAATGTGAATAGGATGAACTCACCCATAAAACGGAAGCAAATAGCAGAGTGGATTAGAAACCAAAATTCTTCCATATGTTGTCTACAAGAAACACATATGAGGAGGGTGGACAAACACAGGTATAAGGTAAAGGGGTTGAGCAAAATCCTTTGGACATCAAATGAGAAAAAGAAGGCAGGAGTGGCAATTATGATTTCTGACAAAGCCAAAGTAAAAATAGATATGATTAAAAAAGACAGGCAAGGTCATTACATCCTGATTAAAGGCAGTATAGACAATGAGGAAATAACATTGCTAAGTATATATGAACCAAGTGGCATAGCATCCAAATTCATAAAGGAGAAACTGGCAGATCTCAAGAAGGAAATAGATAGTAAAACCATATTAGTGGGAGATCTAAATATTCTTCTTTCAGATCTAGATAAATCAAACCAAAAAATAAATAAGAAAGAGGTAAAAGAGATGAATGAAGTCCTAGAAAAATTAGATTTAATAGATATGTGGAGAAAAATAAATAGGAACAAAAAGGAATACACCTTCTTTTCAGCTGCACATGGTACATTCACAAATATTGACCATGTAATAGGGCAAAGAAACATTGCAAACAAATGCGAAAGAGCAGAAATAATAAATGTAACCTTCTCAGATCATAATGCAATAAAAATAATAATTAGTAAGGGCACCTGGACAGGCAAATCAAAAACCAATTGCAAATTAAACAATATGATTCTCCAAAACCAATTTGTCAAAGAAGAAATCATAGAAACAATCAACAATTTCATTGAAGAGAATGACAATGATGAACATCCTACCAAACTCTGTGGGATACAGCCAAGGCAGTACTCAGGGGGAAATTTATATCCTTGAGTGCATATATTAACAAATTAGGGAGTGCAGAGATTAATGAATTAGGCATGCAACTTAAAAAATTAGAAAGCAAGCAAATTAAAACCCCCCCAGATGAAAACTAAATTAGAAATACTAAAAATCAAGGGAGAAATTAATAAAATCGAAAGTAAAAGAACTATTGAATTAATAAATAAGACTATAAGCTGGTATTTTGAAAAAACAGATTAAATAGACAAAGTACTGGTCAATGTAATAAAAAAAAGGAAAGAAGAAAACCAAATTGAGAGTATCAAAGATGAAAAGGGAGACCTCACCTCTAATGAAGAGGAAATTAAGGCAATCATTAAAAACTATTTTGCCCAATTATATGGCAATAAATATAGCAATCAAGGAGATATGGATGAATATTTACAAAAATACAAATTGCCTAGATTAACAGCAGAAGAAATAGAATACCTAAATAATCCCATATCAGAAAAAGAAATTGAACAAGCCATCAAAGAACTCCTTAAGAAAATATTGCCAGGGCCTGACAGATTCACAAGTGAATTCTATCAGACATTCAAAGAGCAACTAATCCCAATACTATACAAATTATTTTATATAATAAGCAAAGAAGGAGTCCTACCAAATTCCTTTTATGACACAAATATGATACTGATTCCAAAGCCAAGTAGATCAAAAACAGAGAAAGAAAAACTACAGACCAATCTCCCTAATTAACATAGATGCAAAAATCTTAAATAGAATATTACCAGAGACTCCAGCAAGTGATCAAGAGGATCATCCACCATGAACAGGTGGAATTTATACCAGGAATGCAAGGATGGTTCAACATTAGGAAAACCATCCACATAATTGACCATATCAACAAGCTAAAAAACAAAAATCACATGATTATCTCAATAGATGCTGAAAAAGCCTTTGACAAAATATAGCATCCATTCCTATTGAAAACACTGAAAAGTATAGGAATAGAAGGACCTTTCCTAAAAATAATAAACAGTATATACCTAAAACCATCAACAAACATAATATGCAATGGGGATAAATTAGAAGCCTTCCCAATAAGATCAGGAGTGAAACAAGGATGCCCATTATCTCCTCTATTATTTAACATTGTACTAGAAACACTAGCAGTTGCAATTAGAGAAGAAAAAGAAATTGAAGGTATCAAA
>NC_058130.1:320773908-320806207 GCF_016433145.1 Gracilinanus agilis | reverse complement strand
TCCCTTAATTTTTAGTATTTCTAATTTAGTTTTCATCTGAGGGTTTTTAATTTGTTACCTTTCTAATTTTTTAAGTTGCATACCCAATTCATTAATCTCTTCCCTCCTCAATTTGTTAATATATGCATTCAAGGATATAAATTTCCCCGAGTACTACCTTGGCTGCATCCCACAGAGTTTGGTAGGTTGTCTCATCATTGTCATTCTCTTCAATGAAATTGTTGATTGTTTCTATGATTTCTTCTTTGACAAATTGGTTTTGGAGAATCATATTGTTTAATTTGCAATTGGTTTTTGATTTGCCTGTCCAGGTGCCCTTACTAATTATTTTTTTTATTGCATTATGATCTGAGAAGGTTACATTTATTATTTCTGCTCTTTTGTATTTGTTTGCAATGTTTCTATGTCCTATTACATCGTCAATCTTTGTGAATGTACCAGGTGCAGCTGAAAAGAAGGTGTATTCCTTTTTGTCCCTATTTATTATTCTCAACATATCAATTAAATCTAATTTTTCTAGGACTTCATTCACCTCTCTTACCACTTTCTTATTTATTTTTTGATTTGATTTATCTAGATCTGAAAGAGGAATATTTAGATCTCCCACTAATATGGTTTTACTATCTATTTCCTTCTTGAGCTCTGCCAGTTTCTCCTTTATGAATTTGGATGCTATGCCACTTGGTGCATATATATTTAGCAGTGTTATTTCCTCATTGTTTATACTGCCTTTAATCAGGATGTAATGACCTTCCCTGTCTTTTTTAATCATATCTATTTTTACTTTGGCGTTGTCAGAGATCATAATAGCCACTTCTGCCTTCTTTTTTTCATTTGACTCCCAAAAGACTTTGCTCAAGCCCTTATCCTTAATCTTGTGTATGTCTACCCACCTCATATGTGTTTCTTAACATAATGTAGGATTTTGGTTTCTCATCCACTCTGCTTTTTGCTTTCATTTTATGAGCGAGTTCATCCCATTCACATTCAGAGTTACAATTATCTGTTGTGCATTCACTGACATTTTTGTATCCTCCCCTAGACCCACCCCTTCTTCTTACACTATTTTCTTTTAAACCAGTGGTTTGCTTTGAGCCAGTATCCCTTATCCCCTCCCTTGATTGACTTCCCTTTCTGCCCCCTCCCTTGTTATTCCTCTCTTTTTATTTTTAAAGACCTAATGAATTCTCTCCCCCTTCTCCCCTCCCTTTTTTGACCTCCCCATTCCCCTGTTCCCTTTCGTTTGTCCCTTCTGATTTTCTCAGTAGGGTTAGATAGAGTTTTTTATCTAAATGGATAATAAAGCTACTCTTCCCTCTCCTGGTTGATTATACTGAGAGTAAGGTTTGATTATTCTCTCTTAATGCTCTCTTCATCTCCTTCTTATAATAGTATTTATCTCCTCCCCTTCCCATGCCCTCTTTGTGTGTAATAGAATATCCTATTTTTCTTATTTACTCAGATTTTTCTTGGTGTCCCCTACTTTCCCCCCCTCTTTCCCACCCCTCATGTCATCTTAGACCATTTAGTATCTTATCCTCTCCCTATGAATTATTCTTCTGGTTGCTATAATAGTGAATATTATAATAGTGAATAGAGTTCACTACAGAGAATTATACATAGCATTTCTCCACATAGTAATACAGATAATTAGATCTTATTTAAGCCCTTAAAGAGTCAAATTTAAAATATTATAAGTTTTCTTTCTTTTCCATCTGTTTCTTATTTATCTTTTCATGTTTCTCTTGATTTTTGTGGTTGGGTATATCAATCTTTCCATTTAGTCCTTGTCTCTTTTGTGCAAAAACTTGGAAATCTTCAATTTTATTAAATGCCCATACTTTCCCCTGGAAGTATATAGTCAGTTTTGATGGGTAGTTGATCCGTGGTTGAAGACCCAGCTCTCTTGCCTTTCTCAATATCATATTCCAAGCCTTGTGGTCTTTTAGCGTGGAGGCTGCCAGATCCTGTGTGATCCTGATTGGTGCTCCTTGATATTTGAATTGTCTGTTTCTGGCTTCTTGTAAGATTTTTTCTTTTATTTGGAAGCTCTTAAATTTTGCTATTATATTCCTTGGTGTTGACTTTTCTATGTCCAGTGTAGAGGGTGATCTATGGATCCTTTCAATGTCTATATTGCCCTCATGTTGTAGAACTTCAGGGCAATTTTGGTGAATAATTTCTTTAAGTATGGAGTCTAAGTTTCTATTAATTTCTGCCTTTTCTGGAACACCAATGATTCTCAAATTGTCTCTTCTAGACCGGTTTTCTTGGTCTGTCACTTTCTCATTAAGATATTTCATGTTTCCTTCTATTTTATCAGCCTTTTGGCTTTGTTTTGTTTGTTCTTGTTGTCTTGAGAGATCATTATGTTCTAATTTTTCAATTCTAGCCTTTAAGTACTGGTTTTTGGCTATAATCCTTTGGTTTTTGTCCATAATCTTTTAGTTTTCCTTTTCAATCTGGTCATTTCTGGTGTTCAATTTGCTTATCAGTTCATTTGATTTCTGAGCCTCACTTTCCAATTGCAAAATTCTGCCTTTTAAGCTGTTATTTTCTTGCCAGATCTCTTCCACCTTCTTCAACATCTCATTTTTGAACTCTTCAATAGCTTGTGACCAGCTTTCATTTGTTTGGTAAGGTTTGGATGTGATTACTTGTTTGTCCTCCTCTGTTGTCTGGATTTTCTCTGTGTAAAAGTTGTCTCGTGTTCCAGAGTTTTTCTTGATAATCTTTTTCTTCCTCTGGAGTTCTTGGCTTACCATCGTTAGCCCCGCCCCTTTTCCGCTTTGTCTTAGCACTCAGGGACTGCCTGCGCCTTCTAAGCTCCCAGGGGCTCTGGTCTCCTTGTCCTCGGGGTCAGGCCTCCTGGTAGACCCAGGTCAGCCCCTCTGCCCGAGGCTCCTTCAGCAGTCTTTGGGGCTGCTTCCACAGCTGTGCTCTGGTCTGCACCAGAGGTCCAAGCCTGGGCTGGAGATCTTTATTTGCACCTGAGGCGATGCCTTCATGCTCTGGAAAGTCCCTGTGTTAGAGATCTTTGTCCAAGCCTGAGGTGGTGCCTACACAGGCGCAGATGCTTGGGAAAGTCCCTGCTTTTGAGACCTTTGTCCCAGCCCGAGGCAGTGCCTTCACCCACACAGATGCTCGGGGAAAGTCCGTGAGCTCCCCCCAGCTACTTGGGGTCCCTCATCTTGTAGCACACAGGTACAAGCCCTGGGGCTGCCAGTGATTAACTGGTTGTCCCAATCCTGTTTTCACTCTTGTGCATTGGCCTTGGTGTTGTGTGAGGTGTGTGGTGTGGGGGTGGGGGAGGGGCTTCTTCCTCTCATGTTTTAGTGAGAGCTGTTTCACCCCTTTATAGTGTGGAGATGCCCCGATTCTGCGTACCTTCAATGCTGCGCCCTGTTGTGGGGTTCCTTCGTTCATCTGGGTTCGTTTTTATTTCCCCTTGAGGAGTCCTGTGTGCTTCGGTCAGGAGAGATCGAGCAGCTGCTCCTTACTCTGCCGCCATCTTAACTGGAAGTCTCATAAGGTTTTTCTTTCACAACAAAATACATCCTCCCAACACAAAAACTCTGGACTAGAGTGAAGGAAAAAATTGTTAACTCCCATTCATGCCTTTATTAACTGAATTATGTTAACAGGAATGAAAGTTTTGACCATTGTAAGAATTATGAAGATAATTTCTCAACTTTTAAAGACCAAAATCTATCTAACAAGATTTTTCAGGAGGAACTAGGTAATAATAATTCACATTGTATTGGGCATTAAGGTTTATAAACCATTTTCCTTACATATATGATGAATACAATATAAATAAAAAGACAATCAATGAACATGCAATGTTTTTTTCTTTTTATGTTTTTTTTTCCTTTTTTTTTGGTTTCCACAGACAGTACTGTCTATTAAAGAAAATATTTTATATAAAAAATGCAGATGGAATAAAACCTTTGTCATGTTTCTACATTACTGATGGTTAATACATGGACCATTTGTAGTTGGAACTAAGAAACCAAAAGGAAATCATGTAAGTGATATTAACTGTCCTTTTATACTTCCATTCTCAAATGTTTCAACTTGGAAGCAAACAGAACCACTTTTCTTAGATTATGTTTGGATTTCTAGAGTCACTCTAAGGGAGAAAAGACAATTAAAAACTAATGATAATGTTGAGTATTATAAGTAAAGCTTTTCCCCAGGCTCAATGGTTTCAGGATCTAAGTATGAGTGATGAAAATAAATAGAATTTGCATAACAACTTAATTATAATGAATTCTAGGATTTGTTGTTTTTGTTTATCTGGTCAAAACCCTATCTGCTCAGAATTTTTTTTTAATTTTTTGGTTATGGACCCCTTTGGAAGTTAGGTGAGGCCTATGGATTTCTCAGAATAATGTCTTAAATATCTATACATATATAAAGTTCAAAAGGAAACTAAGTATATTTAAACACAGTTATTGATAATTTGAAAAAATTCACAGATCTCAGATTAAGAAGCCCTGCTCTAGAAAAATGAACTACAAGGTCTTAGTTACTAAAAATACAATACCTGACTGTCTTGATGATTATTACTTTATAATACATTTTGAGATTAGGTAGTAGTAGGTCTCCTGACCACTTTTTTTTCACTGATCCACTTGATATTCTTGATCTATTCTTCTTCCAGGTATTTTTTCTAATTCTATGAACTATTATCTTGGTAATTTAATTGATATCACTGAATGAATAAATTATTTTTGTAGAATTGTCATTTTCATTACATTCGTATGACCTACTTAAACAGTTATTCCTCAAATTGTTCAAATCTGATTTTATTTGTATGAAAAATGTTTTGTAATTGTGTTTATATAATTCCTGAGTTTGTCCTGGCAAATAGACTCCCAAGTATTTTATGTTGTTGATAATTATTTTAAATGGAATTTCTCTATTTTTTGCTTCTGCAAATTTTTGGAAATAAATACAAATGCTGATGATTGTGTGGGTTTGTTTTATATCTTGCAACTTTGCTAAAGTTGTTAATTACTTCAACTAGTTTTTCAGTTAATTCTCTGAGATTCTCTAAGGATACTATCATGTCATCAGCAAAAACTGATAGTTTTGTTTCCCCATTGCTTTTTCTAATAGCTTCAATTTCTTCTTCTTATCTTATTGGTAAAGCTAGCATTTTTAAAAATAATATTGAATAAAAATGGTGGTAACAGCCAACCTTGCTTCATTCCTGATCTAATTGAAAAGGCTTCTGGCTTATGCTCAATGCTCATGGTTTTAGATAGAAACAACTTATGATTTTAAGGAAAGATCCATTCATTCCTATGATTCCTAATGTTTTTAAAAGGAAAGAGTGTTGTATTTTCTCAATAAATTTTTCTTCAGCTATTGAGATAATCATGTGATTTCTTTTGGTTTTGTTATTGGCATGGTGAGTTACACTGCTAATTTTCCTGATATTGAGCCAACACTGCATTCCTTGTATAAATGCCACCTAGTCATACTGTATAATCCTTGTGATGCACTGTTGTATTGTCATTGTTAGTATTTCTTCTTAAAATTTTGCATCACTATTCAGCAGGGAAACTGTTCTATAGTTTTCTTTCTCTGTCTTTGCTCTTCCTAGTTCAGTTATCAATACCATTTTTGTAAGGTTCTTCCTTTTTTCTATTTTTCCATATAGTTTATATGGGATTAAAATTCATTGTTTTTAAAAATATTTGATAGAATTTACTTGCAAATTCTTTTTCTTAGATGGCTCATTGATGACTTGCTCAATTTCTTTTTTCTAAACTAGTGTTACTTATGTTTTCTACTTCCTTTTTCTGTTAATTTGGGCAATTTATAGTTTTGAAAATATTCATTTTTTTACTTAGATTGTCAGACTGGCACGTAAATATGCAAACTTACTCCTAATAATTGTTTTAATTTCCTCTACATTGATAGTGAATTGACCCTTTTCTTTTTTGATACTGGTGATTTCATTTTCATCTTTTTTTTTAAATCAAATTAACCAAAGGTCTACCTAATTTTTTAGTTTTTCCTGCTATATAATAAGTTCTAGTTTTATTTTCAGTTTAATTTTTTTTCTGTTTTGAGCTTCAGGGTTTCCAATTTGGAATTTTTAATTTGTTCTTTTTCATTTTTTTAAATTTCATGTCCAATTCATTGACCTGTTCTTTCTGTATTTTATTGATGTAAATATTTAGAGACATAAATTTCTCCCTAAGTACTATTCTAGTTATGTTCCATAAATTTTGTATCCTGTTTTATTGTTGTTTTTATCTTTAATGAAGTTTTTGATTACATCTATGATTTGTCCTTTGACCCACTTATTTGTAAGGATTAATTTCCAATTTATTTCCAATTATGTTTCTATGGCCCTTTACTGAATATAATCTGAAAAGTTTGCATTTAATATTATTGCTTCTCTGTATTTAGACATGAGGTTTTTGTGTCCTATTATACGGTCAGTTTTTGTGAAGGTGCCATGAATAGCTGAGAAAAAAAGGCTATTTCCATTCAGTTTTCTACAGAGGTCTAAATTATCTAAAATTCTATTAATCTTCTTGATTAATTTTTCTTGTTAATATTATGGTTAGATTTATCTAGTTCTAAGAAGGAAAAGTTGAGATCTCCACTCAGTGTAGCTTTACTTTTATTTCCTCTTGTAACTCATTTAACATTTTCCTTTAAGAATTTGAATGCTCTATCAAAAGAACTAATGAAAAATAAATGTGAAGGAAGGTGACCTAGCAGTAACAGGTCTCAAATCATATTATAAAGCAGCAATCACTCAAAACGACCTGGTTTTGGGGGACTTCCAGTTAAGAAGGTGGCAGAGTAAGGAGCAACTGCTCGATCTCTCCTAACCAAAGCATACAGGACTCCTCAAGGGGACATAAAAACGATTCCAGAAGAAGGAAGGAACTCCACAACAGGGCACAGCATTGAAGGTACGCAAAATCGGGGCATCTCCACACTATAAAGGGGTGAAACAGCTCTCACTAAAATGTGAGATGAAGAAGCCCATCCACCCCCCCCCCACACACACACACACACCACGCACAGCACCAAGGCTAACTCACAAGAGTGAAAACAGGATTGGGGCAACCAGTAAATCACTAGCAGCCCCAGGGCTTGTACCTGAGAGCTGCAAGATGTGGGACCCCAAGTGGCTGGGAGGAGCGCATGGACTTTCCAGAGCATCAGCGTGGGTGAAGGCATTGCCCTAGGTGTGGACAAAGATCTCGAAAAGAGGGACTTTCCCGAGCTTCTGCCCGGGTGAAAACATTGCCCTAGGCGAGGACAAAGATATAGAACACAGAGACTTTCCTGAGTGTCTGCATTGGTGAAGGCAGTGCCCTAGGAGTGGACAAAGACTGGAGCCCAGGCTTGGACCTTGAGAGGGGACCCTGTGCAGACTAGAGCGTGACTGTGGAAGCAGCCCCTGAGACTGCTGAAGGAGCCTTGGGCAGAGGGGCATACCAGGGACTACCAGGAGGCTTGACCCCAAGGACAAGGAGATCAGACCCCTCAGGAGTTTAGAAGGCACAGGCAGACCCTGAGTGTGAAGACAAAGCTGAAAAGGGGCCGGGCTAACAATGGCAAGCCAAGAACCCCAGAAGAAAAAGATTATCAAGAAAAACTCTGGAACACGAGACAACTTTTACACAGAGAAAATTCAGACAACAGAGGAGGACAAACAAGTATCCAAGCCTTCCCAAAATAATGAAAACTGGTCACAAGCTATTGAAGAGTTCAAAAATGAGATATTGAAGAAGATGGAAGAGATCTGGCAAGAAAATAACAGCTTAAAAGGCAGAATTTCACAATTGGAAAGTGAGGCAAGTCAACTGAAGACCAGAAATGGCCAGATTGAAAAGGAAACCACAAGATTATAACCGAAAACAAAAAGATTATAACTGAAAACCGGTCCCTAAAGGATAGAATTAAGCAATTAGAAGCGAATGATCTCTCAAGACAACAAGAACAAATAAAACAAAGTCAAAAGACTGTTAAAATAGTCTGTTTCTTGACCCTTTATTTGATGTTAAAATTAGATTCTTCCCCACCCCTGCCCCACCCAGAGGGGACAAGTCATTGTCCCAATAATTTGGCTTTTTGTGTTGCTATTTTCAGATCTGGTTTTCTAGGTGTCTACAAATTTTCAGTGCTTCCATGTGTGTGATCCATGGTGAATGGTGTTCACTGCTCTCCTGTTATCCAAGATATGTGTTGGCAGGAAAAGGCCTTCTTCAATTCAAGAATGAGCTTCATGAGAGCTCAGGAAATGACTAATGGAAATAGAAAACAGGAGAAAGAGAGAGAAACCAAGCTACATAGACCTTTGAGGGAAAGAAATTGTTTTGGTTCACTAACCATTGGTGACCTCAGTGAATCTCATCTATAGAACTCTGACCTGGCTGCTCTGAGATGTTAAAATGTTATTAGGGTAGTTCACAAACAGATATGATAATAAGTTAGCATTAGTTAAACTCATAGTTAAAAAAGATAAAATATAAGCTAAATAACCAAATGATGAAGCCTTGAGTCTAAATGCAAAATATCTTAACAGATTTTAGCTCTTGAAATTGTGATAAAAAATGTATTATACTATTGACTGATAGTGTTAAGGTAAATGTTGATTTCCTGGTACTTTTTTCTCTTATTTGCTAAAGTAAACTTATGCTCTTTGTAATTAAAAGGGATCATTCATTATATACTTGATAAGATCAATGTAGCCTCTTCTATATTTGTTTAAAAGTCCTTTTAATGCAGAGGTCAGCAACATATGGCTCTGGAGACATATATGGTTCTTTTTAGGGCCAGATATGGATCTTCCTGCAGGAGCCATAAAGTCAACCACGGCATAGTAACTAACAGTTTACGCATTACATCGTGCGTCACGTGATACGTCACGTGATCCTTTCCATACCACAACTATCTTCTAAGGTAGAAGGCTCCCTCATTGATATTGCCGAGAGACAAATCCTGGTCTTTAGTTCGGCTTGGTAGGTGTGCTGTGTGTTCCTCCTTCTGTCCTCCTTTTACTCTTTCCAAACCTGTTACTGACTTCTTGGGGTTCTGTATAGTGATTGAGCACTTTTGTCTACATTCTCTACCCCTCTGCCTCTGATTTACATGGCTTTATCTCAGTGCATTCATGGGATCTTCACTCCCTATTTGTGGGATTGTTATTGTTTTTAACTTTTCTACCTGCCATTAAAGGGAAACTAAAGTCATATTACATCTTTACATATGCTTCATTAGTGAGAAGCATTTCTCCCCGGAAGTTGTTTCATTTGATACAGAATGATTGAATAGACAGCACTGATAAACACCTGTACCAGGAAATGTGTGTGATGTGTCCTGGCCAGTTTTCCATGAAAAGGTACCCTACTCCTCCACTACTTACTAATGCCTGCACACAAGCCATGTTATTTTCTGTAATCTCCAGATCTCCTACTTAATTTATGTGGCCAAATGGCTTAATTCTTTATTTCAGCAATTTTCTTAGTGTAAAGGAGTTTTATATGTATGTGTGCAGTTATATCAGTACTATAGTGCCCCATTAAGTCTTGTTTTTTTGATTAATAATCAAAATAATTTTGATTAAGAATCAGAAAAACCAATCAGCACCAGAAGTCACATTAATGTACATTATTCATCATTGGTTAGCACATAATAGCATTATTAAAAATAGTTCAGAAACTTATTGTACTTAAAAGTGTTGTTCTTACATAAAATGCACATATTTGGGTTCTGGGTTAAGATGGTGGCAGAGTAAAAAGCAGCTCTTAACCTCTCCTGACCGAAACACACAAGACTCCTCAAGGGGACATAAAAACAAGTCCAGACAAATGGAGGAACCCCACAACGGGGCACAGCGTGGAAGGTACGTGGAATCGGGGCATTTCCATGCTATAAAGGGGTGAAACAGCTCTCACTAAATTGCGGGCTGAGCAACCACCCCACCTCCACCCCCTCCACACACACCACCTATAGCGCCGAAGCCAACTAAAAAGAAATAGAGCAAGTTTGGGGCACCCATCGAGTCATTGGCAGCTCCAGGGCCTGTTCCTGAGAGTAGGAAGATTTAGGTCCCCAAAAAGCTAAAGAACACACACGAACCATGAGCGTGGGTGCAGAGTGCGGGCTCAGAGTACAGGCGCGGGTGGAGGCAGACACAGCCGTGAGCTAAGGCTCTAAAACCCTGAGGAGGGAAACAGTGCAGACAGGTATACGACTGTGGAAGCAGCACCCTGAGACTCGTAAAGAAACCTCTGGCAGAGGATCAAGCAAGGAGGTACACCAGGGGGCTTGACCTTGGAAAAAACCAGACCTCAGACCTCAAGAGCCAAAAGACTGCAGACAGTCGCTGAGCTCGAGGATAAAGCTGAGAAGCTGCTGAGCTAATGATGGCTACCCAGACTCAGGAAGTTCAGAAGAGAAAGATTAACAACAAGAAAAAGAAGTCTTTAACACTCGACAACTTTTACACAGAGAAAATCCAGACAACCAAGCAAACAGAGGAGGAGAACAAACAAACATCCGGACCCTCCTCAAATAAGGAAGACAGGTCACAAGCTATGGAAGAGTTCAAAACGGAGATTTTGAGGAAGATGGAAGAGATCTGGCAAGAAAATAACAGTTTAAAAGGTAGAATCTTGCAATTGGAAAGTGAGGCTAAGAAATCAAATGAACTGATAAGCAAATTGAACACCAGAAATGACCAGATTGAAAAGGAAAACCAGAAGATTATAGTCGAAACCAGTCCCTAAAGGCTAGAATTGAGCAATTAGAAGCTAATGATCTCTCAAGACAACAAGAACAAATAAAACAAAGTCAAAGGACAGATAAAATAGAAGAAACATGAAATATCTCAATGAGAAAGTGACAGACCAAGACAACCAGTCTAGAAGAGACAATGTGAGAATCATTGGTCTTCCAGAAAAACCAGAAATTAATAGAAACCTGGACTCCATACTAAAAGAAATTATTCAGCAAAATCGCCCTGAAGTCGTACAACGAGAGGGCAATATAGACATTGAAAGGATCCATAGAACACCCGCGACATTTGATCCAGATAAGAAAACACCCAGGAATATTATTGCCAAATTCAAGAGCTTCCAAGCAAAAGAAAAAAATCTTACAAGAAGCCAGAAAGAGACAATTCAAATATCAAAGAGCACCAATCAGGATCACACAGGATCTGGCAGCCTCCACGCTAAAAGACCGCAAGGCTTGGAATATGATATTCAGAAAGGCAAGAGAGCTGGGCCTGCAACCACGGATCAACTACCCATCAAAATTGACTATACATTTCCAGTGGAAAGTATGGGCATTCAACAAAATTGAAGGATTCCAAGTATTTCCACAGAAAAGACAGGGCTAAATGGAAAGTTTGATATCCAACCACAAAAATCGAGAGAAACATGAAAAGGTAAATAAGAAACAGAGGGGAAAGAAAGAAAACTCATAATTTTTAAATTTGCCTTTTTAAGGGCCTCAGTAAGATCTAATTATCTGTATTCCTATGTAGAGAAATGTTATATATAATTCTCTGTAGTGAACTCTATTCACTATTATAGTATTCACTATTATAGTAATCAGAAGAATAATTCACAGGGAGAGCGTGGAACACTAAATAATCTAAGATGACATGGGGGATGGGAAAGAGGGGGTAAATAGCAGGGGACACCAAGAGAAACTTGAGTGAATAAAAAAAAATAGGATATTCTATTACACACAAAGAGGGCATGGGAAGGAGAGGGGACAAATACTATTATAAGAATGAGAGGAAGAGAGCATTAAGAGGAATAATAAACTGGAGGAGTTCCAGGCAAACTGGAAAGACCTCCAGGAACTGATGCAGAGTGAAAGGAGCAGAGCCAGAAGAACATTGTACACAGAGACTGATATACTATGGTAAAATCGAATGTAATGGGCTTCTGTACCAGCAGCAATACAATGACCCAGGACAATTTTGAGGGATTTATGGTAAAGAACGCTACCCACATTCAGAGGAAGGACTGCAGGAGAGGAAACATATAAGAAAAACAACTGCTTGAACGCATGGGTCGGGGTGGACATGATTGAAGATGTGGACTCGAAACTATCACACCAATGCAACTACCAACAATTTGGAAATAGGTCTTGATCAAGGACACATGACAAAACCAGTGGAAATGTGCGTCGGCCATGGATGGGGGGAGTGTGGCGGGTGAAGGGGAAAGTAGGAGCATGAATCATGTAACCATGTTAAAAATGAATATTAATAAATGTTTAAATTTAAAAAAATGCACATATTTATTTCTATTCAGTGTTAAACATATTGTAAGGCTCTCACGAAATTACATTTTAAAAAATGTGGCGTTTATGGCTCTCACGGCCAAAAAGGTTGCAGACCCTTGCGGTTTTTAAAGAATGTTTGTCCTTTGATCTAGCCATATCACTGCTGTTTTTGTATCCCAAAGAGATAATAAGGAAAAGTACTTGTAAAAAATATTTATAGCCATGCTTTTTGTGGTGGCAAAAAAAAAAAAATTGAAAATGAGGGAGTGTCCATTGATTGGGGAATGGCTGAACAAACTGTGTCATGTGATGGTGATGGAATATTATTGTACTAAAAGGAATGATGAACTGGAAAGACCTCCAGGAATTAATGCAGAACAAAAGGAGCAGAACCAGGAGAACATTGTGCACAATGTGACACAATTGAATGTGATAGATTTCTCTGCTAACAGCAATGCAATGATCCAGGACAGTATAGAGGAACTTATGAGAGAAAGCTATCCACATCCAGAGAAAGAACTGTGGGAAAAGAAATTCAGAAGAAAAACATATTATTGATCATGTAGTTCTTTGGGGATATGATTAGGATTTTGATGTTAAAAGATGACTCTACTGCAAATATGAATAAAATAGGTTTTGAACAATGATACAAGTATAACCCAGTGAAACTGCTTGTCTGCACCAGAAGTGGGGAGAGGGAAGAGGGGTGGGGAAACTTTTGAATCATGTAACCATGGAATAATATTCTAAATAAAAAGAGGGACTAAATAAAAACAAATAAATAAAAACCCTTGTGGTAAAATAATAGGACTTTTCTAAGCTTATAAAATTGTGTATCTCCTACTTTAAAAGGACAAGCTTGGGCTATTAAGGAAAGAACCTTGGTTTTCAAAAGTTGCTCTTTTTAGATTGCATTTTTTTACTAAAAGAATAAAATAGACTATTTTTCTTTTTGTGCAAAAAAAGATTTTAGCCCCTAGTTAAGAGCCCATAATTACTTCTAGCAGTGCCCTGGATGATGAGCTTGGAATTTATTCTGAGGTGGTGTGAACACCATTCAGATCTCCTGGAGAGTCTAATGGTAACCAGATAGCTTGTTCTTCCAGTTAATTAATGTATTAGGTGAATGATGCCAAGGAAAAATTAAAGGAAAAATTTAGAATTTCTTCTATCTAAAAAATGGAGTCAACACACTAATTTTTAAGTTGTGTTCTTTAGGCTATCATAAATTAAAAATGTTAAGTCAGTAGCAATTTGGTTGGAAGCCCAGTTTATATTCAATTTCATTTTCCTGCATGCTCTTTGGTGTTAGTATCTTGTCCCACAAAACAAATCAATATATATATATATATGTATATATATATATACATATATATATATATTTGAGAATATATAACATTGTTAAGAGTTGAAAGGAATAAATGCATGAAAATGAAAAACTTTCAGGTTTATGCTTTATATAGATTAGAATCTATATTTAGGAAATAAAGACACAACTTAATATATCTCTTATCTTTTGGAGGCAGTGCTATCAAGTCCTCTTCATCTGCAAGACTTTCAAGAGTAATTCAGGGAAGAGTAAAAAGCAACTGCTTAACCTCTCCTATGCAAAACATGTAGGACTCCTCAAGGGGACATAAAAACAAATCCAGATGAACTAAAGGACCCCACAACAGGGTGCAGCATTGAAGGTACGTGGGATCGGGGCATTTCCATGCTATAAAGGGGTGAAACAGCTCTCAATAAAATGCGAGCTGAGCATCACCCTCCCTCCACCACAACACCCACAGGGCCAAAGCCAGCCCACAGGAGTTAGAGGAAATTTGGGGCACCCATTAAGTCGTTGGCAATTACCTGGGGTCACCAGGGCCTGTTCCTGAGAGCAGCAAGACTTAAGACCCCAAGACTTCCTGGTTAAGATGGCAGCAGAGTAAAAAGCAGCGCTTAACCTCTCCTAACCGAAACATACAGGACTACTCAAGAGGACATAAAAACTAATCCAGACGAATGGAGGGACCCCACAACAGTGCGCAGTGTGGAAGGTACGTGGAATCGGGGCATTTCCATGCTATAAAGGGGTGAAACAGCTCTCCCTAAATCATGGGCTGAGCAACCCCCCCACACACACACCACACCACCTACAACGCCAAAGCCAGCTCAAGAGAAATAGAGCAAGTTTAGGGCACCCATTGAGTCATTGGCAGCTCCAGGGCCTATTCCTGAGAGCAGCAAGACTTAGGACCCCAAAAGGCTAAAGAACGAGCACGGATTTTGAGCACAGACAAAGAGCCCAGGTGTGAGCTCAGGCTCGCACAGGCGTGCGTGAGAGAAGGCTCTGAAACCCTGAATGGGGAACCAGTGAAGACGGGTATACAACTGTGGAAGCAGCGCCCTGAGATTTGTAAAGGAGCCTCTGGCAGAGGGTCAAGCAAGGGGGTGCACCAGGGGGCTTGACCTTGAGAAAAACCAGACCTGAGTCAGCATGAGGATAAACCTGAGAACGGGCTAGGCTAACAATGGCAACCCAGAATCAGGAAGGCCAAAAGAGCAAGATTAACAAGAAGAAGAAATCTTTAACACCCGACAACTTTTACACAGAGAAAATCCAGACAACCAGGCAAACAGAAGAGGAAAACAAACAAACATCAAGACCCTCCCAAAATAATGAAAATTGGTCACAAGCTCTTGAAGAGTTCAAATATGAGATAACGAAAATGTTGGAAAAGATTTGGCTAGAGAAATGGGAAATAGCTCAAAAGGAAATCAGGCAAGAAGATAACAGTTTAAAAGGCAGAATTTTGCCATTGGAAAGTGAGGCTAAGAAATCAAATGAACTGATAAGCAAATTGAACACCAGAAATGACCAGATTGAAAAGGAAAACCAAAAGATCATAGCCAAAAACCAAAAGATTATAGCTGAAAAGCAGTCCCTAAAGGCTAGAATTGAGCAATTAGAAGCTAATGATCTCTCAAGACAACAAGAACAAATAAAACAAAGTCAAAGGACAGATAAAATAGAAGAAACATGAAATATCTCAATGAGAAAGTGACAGACCAAGAAAACAGGGCTAGAAGAGACAATTTGAGAATCATTGGTCTTCCAGGAAAACCAGAAATTAATAGAAACTTGGACTCCATACTAAAAGAAATTATTCAGCAAAATTATCCTGAAGTTCTACAACAAGAGGGCAATATAGACATTGAAAGGATCCATAGATCACCCTCTACACTAGACCAAGAAAGGGCAACACCAAGGAATATAATAGCCAAATTCAAGAGCTTCCAAGTAAAAGAAAAAAATCTTACAAGAAGCCAGAAAGAGACAATTCAAATATCAATGAGCACCAATCATGATCACACAGGATCTGGCAGCCTCCACGCTAAAAGACCGCAAGGCTTGGAATATGATATTCAGAAAGGCAAGAGAGCTGGGCCTTCAGACACGAATCAACTACCCATCAAAACTAACTATATACTTCTAGGGGAAAGTATGGGCATTCAACAAAATTGAAGATTTCCAAGTATTTGCACAGAAAAGACCAAGACGAAATGGAAAGTTTGATATCCTTCAAAAATCAAGAGAAACATGAAAACGTAAATAAGAAACAGAGGGGAAAGAAAGAAAACTCATAATTTTTAAATTTGGCTTTATAAGGGCCTCAGTAAGATCTAATTATCTGTATTCCTATGTGGAGAAATGCTATGTATAATTCTCTGTAGTGAACTCTATTCCCTATTATTGTATTCACCATTATAGTAATCAGAAGAATAATTCATAGGGAGAGGGTGGAATACTGAAAGGTCTAAGATGATATGGGGGGTGGGAAAGAGTGGGGTGAATAGCAGAGGACACCAAGAGAAAATTGAGAGAATGAGAAAAATAGGATATTCTATTACACACAAAGAGGGCATGGGAAGGGGAGGGGACAAATACTATTATAAGAAGGAGAGGAGGAGAGCATTAAGAGGTAATATTTAAAACTTACTCTCAGTGTAATCAACCCAGAGAGGGAAGAGAAGCTATAATATCCATTGGGATAGAAAACTCTATCTAATCATACTGGGAAAGTCAGAAGGGATAAACCAAGGGGAGCAAGGGAGTGGGGAGGTCAAAAAAGGGAGGGGAGAAGAAGAGGGAGGGAATTGATTAGGCCTTTAAAAATAAAAAGACAGGAATAATAAGTGAGGGGGTATAAAGGGAAGTTAATCAAGGGAGGGGATAAGGGATACCAGCTTAAAGCAAACCACTGGTTTAAAAGGAAATAGTTTAAGAAGAAGGGGTAGGAATAGGGGAGGATACAAAAATGTCAGCAAATGCACAACTGATAATTATAACTCTGAATGTGAATGGGATGAACTTGCTTATAAAACAGAAGCAAATAGCAGAGTAGATTAGAAACCAAAACCCTACCATATGTTGTCTACAAGAAACACATATGAGGTGGGTAGATGTACACAAGTTTAAGGTTAAGGGCTTGAGCAAAATCGTTTGGGCATCAAATGAGAAAAAGAAGGCAGGAGTGGCAATTGTGATTTCTGACAAAGCCAAAGTAAAAATAGATATGATTAAAAAAGACAGGGAAGGTCATTACATCCTGATTAAAGGCAGTATAAACAAGGAGGAAATAACACTGCTCAATATGTATACACCAAGTTGCATAGCATCCAAATTCATAAAGGAGAAACTGGCAGAGCTCAAGAAGGAAATAGACAGTAAAACCACACTAATGGGAGATCTAAATATTCCTCTTTCAGATCTAGATAAATCAAACCAAAAAATAAATAAGAAAGTGGTAAGAGAGGTGAATGAAGTCCTAGAAAAATTAGATTTAATAGATATGTGGAGAAAAATAAATAGTGGCAAAAAGGAATATACCTTCTTTTCAGCTGCACCTGGTACATTCACAAAGATTGACCATGTAATAGGGCATAGAAATATTGCAAACAAATGCAAAAGAACAGAAATAATAAATGTAACCTCAGATCATAATGCAATAAAAATAATAATTAGTAAGGGCACCTGGACAGGCAAATCAAAACTAATTGGAAATTCAATAATATGATTCTCCAAAACCAATTAGTCAAAAAAGAAATCATAGGAACAATCAACAATTTCATTGAAGAGAATGACAATGATGAGATATCCTACCAAACTCTGTGGGATGCAGCCAAGGCAGTGCTCAGGGAAATTTATATCCTTGAATGCATATATTAACAAATTGAGGAGGGCAGAGATTAATGAATTGGGTATGCAACTTAAAAAATTAGAAAGGGAACAAATTAAAAACCCTCAGATGAAAACTAAATTAGAAATACTAAAAATTAAGGGACGAATTAATAAAATCAAAAGTAAAAGACCTATTGAATTAATAAATAAGACTAGAAGCTGGTATTTTGAAAAAACAGATTAAATAGACAAAGTACTGGTCAATCTAATAAGAAAAAGGAATGAAAAAAACCAAATTGACAGTATCAAAGATGAAAAGGGAGACCTCACCTCTAATGAAGGGGAAATTAAGGCAATCATTAAAAACTATTTCACCCAATTATATGGCTATAAATATAACAGTTTAGGAGATATGGATGAATATTTACAAAAATATAAATTGCCTAAATTAACAGCAGAAGAAATAGAGTACCTAAATAATCCCATATCAGAAAAAGAAATTGAACAAGCCATCAAAGAACTCCCTAAGAAAAAATTATCAGGACCTGTTGGATTCACAAGTGAATTCTATCAGACATTCAAAGAGCAACTAATCTCAATACTATACAAATTATTTGATATGATAAGCAAAGAAGGAGTCCTACCAAATTCCTTTTATGACACAAATATGGTACTGATTCCAAAGCCAGGTAGACCAAAAACAGAGAAAGAAAACTATAGACCAATCTCCTTAATGAACATAGATGCAAAAATCTTAAATAGAATATTAGCAAAGAGACTCCAGCAAGTAATTAAGAAGATCATCCACCATGATCAGGTGGGATTTATACCAGGAATGCAAGGATGGTTCAATATTAGGAAAACCATTCACATAACTGACCATATCAACAGTCTAACAAACAAAAATCACATGATTATCTCAATAGATGCTGAAAAAGTCTTTGACAAAATACAGCATCCATTCCTATTGAAAACACTGAAAAGTATAGGAATAGAAGGACCTTTCCTAAAAATAATAAACAGTATATACCTAAAACCATCAACAAGCATCATATGCAATGGGGATAAATTAGAAACCTTCCCAATAAGATCAGGAGTGAAACAAGGATGCCCATTATCTCCTCTATTATTCAACATTGTACTAGAAACACTAGCTGTAGCAAGTAGAGAAGAAAAAGAAATTGGACGTATCAAAATAGGCAATGAGGAGACTAAGCTATCACTCTTTGCAGATGATATGATGGTCTACTTAAAAATCCTAGAGAATCAACTAAGAAGCTTGTAGAAATAATCAACAACTTTAGCAAAGTTGCAGGATACAAAATAAATGCACATAAATCATCAGCATTTCTATACATTTCCAACACATTAGAGCAGCAAGAGGTAGAAAGAGAAACACCATTTAAAATCACCCTAGACAATATTAAATACTTGGGAATCTATCTACCAAAACAAACATAGCAATTATAGGAAAACAACTACAAAACACTTTCCAAACAAATAAAACTGAATCTAAACCATTTGAAAGCCATTGATGGCTCATGGGTGGGACGAGCTAACATAATAAAAATGACCATTCTACCCAAATTAATTTACCTATTTAGCGTCATACCTATCAAACTACCAAGAAACTTCTTTACTGAATTAGAAAAACTATAACAAATTTCATTTGGAATAACAAAAGATCAAGAATATCAAGGGAAATAATGAAAAAAAATGTGAAGGAAGGAGGCCTAGCAGTACCAGATATTAAACTATACTATAAAGCAGCAGTCATCAAAACAATATGGTACTGGCTAAGAGACAGAAGGGAGGATCAGTGGAATAGACTTGTGGTAAATGACATTAGCAAGACAGTGTATGATAAATCTAAAGGGCCCAACTTTTGGGACATGAATCCACTATTTGACAAAAAACTTCTGGGAGATTTGGAAAACAATATGGGAGAGATTAGGTTTAGATCAACACCTCACACCCTACACCAAGATAAATTCAGAATTGGGTGAATGACTTGAATATAAAGAGGGAAACTATAAATAAGTTAAGTGAACACAGAATAGTATACCTGTCAGATCTCTGGGAAAGGAAAGACTTTAAAACCAAGCAAGAGTTAGAGAAAATTACAAAATGTAAATTAAATGGTTTTGATTATATTAAACTAAAAAGCTTCTGTACAAACAAAAACAATGAAGTCAAAATCAGAAGGGAAACAATAAATTGGGAAAAAGTCTTTATAACAAAAAACTCTGACAGGAGTCTAATTATTCAAATATACAAGGAGTTAAAGCAATTGTATAAAAAATCAAGGCATTCCCCAATTGATAAATGGGCAAGAGATATGAATAGGCAATTTTCAGATAAAGAGATCAAAAGTATCAATAAGCACATGAGAAAGTGCTCTAAATCTCTAATAATTAGAGATATGCAAAACAAAACAACTCTGAGGTATGACCTCACACCTAGCAGATTGGCTAAAATGACAGCAGGGGAGAGTAATGAACGCTAGAGGGGATGTGGCAAAATTGGGACATTAATGCATTGCTGGTGGAGTTGTGAACTGATACAACCATTCTGGCTGGCAATTTGGAACTATGCTCAAAGGGCTATAAAAGATTGCCTGCCCTTCAATCCAGCCATACCATTTTTGGGGTTGTATCCCAAAGAGATCATAGATAAACAGAGTCCTGCAAAAATATTTATAGCCTTGATTTTTGTGGTGGCAAAAAACTGGAAAATGTGGGTATGCCCTTCTATTGGGCAATGGCTGAACAAATTGTGGTATATGCTGGTGATGGAGTACTATTGTGCTCAAAGGAATAATAAACTGGAGGAATTCCATGTGAACTGGAAAGACCTCCAGGAATCGATGCAGAGTGAAAGGAGCTGAGCCAAAAGAACTTTGTACACAGAGACCAATACACTGTGGTAAAATAGAATGTAATGGACTTCTGTACCAGAAGCAACATAATGATCCAGGTCAATTCTGAGGGACTTATGGAAAAGAACCCTGCCCACATTCAGAGGAAGAACTACAGGAAAAGAAACACATAAGAAAAGCAACTGCTTGAACACATGGGTTGAGGTGGACATGATTGGGGATGTAGAACCAAAACTACCACACCAATGGAACTATCAACAATTTGGAAATAATTCTTGATTGATGACACATGTTAAAACCAGGGGAAATGTGCATCGGTTATGGGAGGGGGAGAAGGGGAAAGTAAGACCATGAATCATGTAACTATGATAACTTTTCTAAATAAAAATTATTAAAAAAAGAGTAATTAAGTATAGAACTCCAGGTCCACTGGGATGTATGAGTTCTCTCTGTCATGCCTCTGATTTCTGGTTTCCCTTCAAGGGAAAGTTGTCCAGTTGGATGTCTTACTGAAGGCAGGAAAGCTTTTTATTGTATACCTTCTAGATGTTCAAGAACCTGAAAAATAAACCCTAAAATAACAACAACAAAAAAATCTGTACCTTTGAATGTAGCCTATTCCACCTATGAGTAGTTCTAATTATTTGAAAGTTTCCACCTATACGAAGTTGAATATATACATCACCATAAATTTTATTCATTGGCCTATTTAGCTTTTTGGAGTCACAAACACACATTACACACACACACACACACACACACACACACACACACACACACACACACACACGAACACCCTAAGCTAAGCCTTTTTTCCCTTCTAGGGTTATAGGCTCTTAGAATAAGAGTTGAAAGGGAATTTAGAGGCTGTCTACATACAAACCAATTAATCAGTGATTTGTCCAAGGTCACACTGATATTAATTAGTAAACTCTGGATTTGAACCCACATCTTTTGTTTCCAAATGATAATTCCAATCCACGATATTTGAAGTGAGTTATCACCTGCCCCCTAGAACTATCTGTAGGCTAAATATCCCCAGTTCCTTTAACCATTTCCTATGTGATTTCCAAATGTTCTATTCTTGTAATTTTCTTATATACACATACCAATTTGTCAGTCTCCCTTTATAGGCTTAAATTTTTTTTAAACCCTTAACTTCTGTCTTAGAGACAATACTGTGTATTGGTTCCAAGGCAGAAGAGTGGTAAGGGCTAGGCAATGGGGGTCAAGTGAATTGCCCAGGGTCACATGCCTGGGAAGTGTTTGAAGTCAGTTTTGAACCTAAGACCTCCCATCTCTAGGCCTGGCTCTCAATCCACTGAGCTAATCATCTGCCCCCTATAGGCTTAAAATTTTAAAAAATGCTCTGACCCAGAGAGTATATTTCTCAAAAAGCAACTAAAGGTTTTATTAGAATTTTTGAGTTATGTTGTACTATTAGCTCATATTGAACATATTGTCTATGAAATCCCAGTTTTTTAAATATCATCTGCTTCTAAACTGTATCTTCCCTGTCCTGTTTATGTACAATTAAGTTTTTTTCAAGTTTATAAGAATCCTTGATAAGTGTCATCCTGGTTCAGCTTATCCTTTTTAAATTGTGGCAATGTTTTCAAGCCTTTATTCTGCCAACTAATGTTATAGTTCTTCCTCCCAGCTTTGTTTCATATGCAAACTTCATAAGCATGACTTCATCCAAGTCATTGATAAAAATGTTCAGCTGGACAGGGGCATGTTCAGAGTCAAGCTGCACCACATAGGGGACCTCTGTTCAGATTGGCACAGATCCATTAATCAGCACTCTTTGAGTACAGTTGTTCAACCATCTGGAAATCCACCTGTTGGTACTATTATTCAGCCAATATTTTCCCATCTTGTCTATTGGAATATCATGAAAAAACTTGTCAAATGTCTTGTTGAAATTAAGATTCACTATGTCTACTGGAGTCTCCTCATTCACCAGTTTAATAACACTGTCATAAAAAGGATATGAGGTTAGTTTGACTTACTTTTTTATATATAAATGCAAGTTGGCATTAATGACCATCACTTATTTTTGAAGCATTCATAAATCATCATTATAATAAACTGTTGTAGAACTTTGCAGGAGATTGATGATAAGCAAATACGCTTAAGGATTTTGTAATATGTTTCCCCCTCTCTTTTAAAAAGTGGGATAACCTTTGTCTATCTGCTATCATCTGGGACTTCTCCTGCATCATATTTCAAATATGATTGACAGTAGTTCTATCCATCTCCTAAAATACAATTTATTTTGACATGAGGACTTGTTCTCTTATCTTCTTATGTATCTTGGGTTTCAATTCTCTCATAACTTAACTGAATTTCTCCTGTATTTTTCACTTTTATATTAAGAAATCATGACTTGTATTTTCTGCCTGGCCAAATGTACAAAAAAATCACTTTTTATGTTCAGTCAGCTCTGCACCATGGAGCATAAAACTAACATCCTTTCTACAGGTAGACTTTGGTCCCTGGGTTCCTCTGATCTATTAGGTCAGTGTGCTTTTTCTTGCCAGGTAAACAAACTTCCAATGGTCCTTTTGATAACATGTGGCATCCCTTGATTTGAGCTTTCCTTTATATTTATCCTTTCCCTATTAGAGTACAAGCTCCTTGAGGATAGTTTCTATCTTGCTTATATTTTTCTCTATGGTTTAGTATAATGCCTGCCTTAGCAAGTGCTCTCTCTTTCCCTCTCTATCACTCTTTCTCTCTGCCTCTCTGTCTTTCTCTGCCTCTCTGTCTCTCTGTTTCTCTCATTCTCTCACTCATTCTCTCTGTCAGTCTCTGTCCTTTCTCTTTCTCTGTCTCTGTCCTTTCTCTGTCTCTGTCTCTGTCCTTTCTCTGTCTCTGTCTCTGTTCTTCTCTGTCTGTTTGTCTGTCTGTCTCCCTCTCCTTCCCCCCATCTCTTATCTGCCTTAGACACTGACCTGCTAAGTGACTGGTTCAAGGCACCAAAGCCAATTTGTGACAAAGGTAGGAATTAAATGCAGGTCATTCTGGATCTCTCCATTACACCAAACTCAATATCCATAAAAGTATGTTTTTTCTTGATATATGGTTCTGCTTCCAACATCCCCTCTATTATACATATTTACTTTGAACAGTTTACTCTTCCTTTCAATATTCTAGGCATGAATTCCATCTAAGCAAGTTTTAGTAATACACACAAGATTAGTATTTAACCTTTTATGTTACAATTAACTGTTTACTTTGATTATTATCCATACAATCTACATTGCAGTTGTACATAATTGTGGATTTTGTATACTTCTAGTGCTCTTCTGTGTTACATTCTCTGTAGAATATATTGTACATAATTTTTCTTCTTCATTTGTCACATATGTTCACTTCTCCATGGTGTTGGTTTGACACCCCTTTTCTGGTTATTTTTGTCTTCTTTCAAATATCAATGAAATTAGTATTGTAAATAATGAAACTATTAAAAGCCTGAGATGTTTACATGACACCTATTTCACAAATGTACTTCAGTGGTTCAAAGAATAATAAAGATAATAACAACTAAGAAATATTATGGATGAAATTATTCTGCTAAAATGCTATTAAGTAATGTGTGCCTTGAAATTGAACACTGGCACCATAAGTTTCTAAAATGACCCAACTTGCTCTTACTATTCTATTCAATGCAATATAATTTGAAAATTATTTTTAATGGTACTGCAGTTTCTATTATGCATAGGAGAAAACAAAAAGATATTAAAATTGTTAGAAGGAGGAGGAGGAGAAAGTGTATATATCTATATCTATATATGGATAAATTAGATACCTCATCATTACTCTGCATAACACATAGCTTTTATGATATATTTTCTAAACTTTTCATCTATTTCTTCCTTCCGTTTAGGTGATCTGTAGTATATACCCTGCTGTCAATTTTATTTGTATTTCTGCTTTTGCCAAATCTTAACACAGATTTCTTTACTGTACTCATTAATAAAATGAATCTTTATGTCTAATAGTTACTAAAATTCTTTATAAGAATCTGTATCTTCAATACACTCCTCCCTCCAACCCCTAACTTTTTCCAATGTGGCTCCTTTTATATAAGATATGGTCTTCCATATTCTAAATGTGCACTCCATATCACAAAGTCTCAGTGTGATCTTTGAGGTCAATATTGTGATTTTGTGTGGGCATTATAAGTTTATTGAACTTGATTAGTACTCACACTTTGTGCTTTGACATAAAAATATCTGGGACCATTGTTTTATTTCTGTATCATTTTTGCATTTTGTTTCCTTTGAGTTTCTGGCTATCTCTATTGCTATTCTACTTCCCATGTTGTACTTACTATTTATATTTCTTAAGATGATATAAAAAAAGCAGTCAGTGCTCACCCTCCTTTTTACTTTAAAATTAATTCAAAACCATTTGATTAATTGACTTTTATAATTTAAAACTATAAAGATATGTTTTGTGTGAATTAAAATGGATTTCATTATTGGTCAGTGATCTGCCCTATCTTTATTTTAAGATAATTAAAATTTGGGGCAGCTAGGCAGGCCTAGAGATTGGAGGTCCTAGGTTCATATCTATTCTCAAACACTTGCTAGCTCTGTGACTCTGGGCAAGTCCCTTACCCACCACTGCCTAGACAGAAAATTTCTAAAAATATATTTTAAAAAGTACATAACAGCAAAAAGTAAAAAATATATATATTACTAGTTCACTAATTGGAAAGTAATACAGTAATTATAAAGAGTAAATTGTTTAAATATTTGAAATGAATATCATACCTAAAGATAAGTTTACACCTCATATGACAAAACCTTGTTACTGCATTTAAAATATTTTAGCAGCATAGACTGAACTGTCTTGTTTTTCTTCAGTTCTTCATATATACATTGGTAGGTGCAGAAGCCTTTTCAGCATCTTGGAGAATTTGCACGTTCACGTATTCTCACACAATAAATAAGAGCAATTACATGGGCTGGGACATTAATTAAACTCAACAATAATTTTAAGGTAATATTGTTGTCCTCGGGGGCAGCTGGGTAGCCCAGTGGACTGAGAACCAGGCCTAGAGACAGGAGGTTCTAGGTTCAAATCTGGCCTCTAACTCCGCCAAGGACGGTCCCAAGCTTGGCTGAAAAAGGAGGAGGGTTAGGCGCGAGGCTAGCAACCTCACCCCGTAAAAATCTCACTTGCTATAGAAACTGCAACCTCATTAAACCAACAAAACCAACAATCGCCTAGTCTGGAAGATTGCTCTCCAACAGAGTCCACGACGCGTGCTGGCAAAAGCCAACAAACTCCAGGCCTACGTCAAATCTTGAACATCAGATGGCCTGAAAAGATCTCCAATACCAGACTCTGGGAAAGAACACTTCAGTATCCCATCAGTCAGGACGCTATGAAAAAAAATATGGAACCCACCAGGGAGGAGAAAAATCGGAAGGCCAAAACAGACCTGGCAAGGATATGCCCAGAATAGAGTCCGTTGGCGTGAGATGTCCATTTGGGGGAAGTTGCCCAGAACAGAGTCCGTTGGCTTGAGATGGTTGCGGCCCTATGCTCCTCTGGGAGTCAATAGGAATAATAATAATAATAAATTGTTGTCCTCACAATATATTTTGACAGCTAGACTAAAATAACTTGAAAACTAGTTTTTGAAAACTGCTTTTGCCACTCAGGCTTTCTATTTGACCATCAAAGGACTCCTAATGACTGATAGTTGTAGACTTTCAGAGCACATAATTTTCAAGACTGATAAATACGTATTGGTTTTGATTTAAAATTACTTCTGCATTATCTCCCAATAAAAGTACTAGTCTATTTTTAGACACTTCCACACCAAGGTGAATTTATTTATTCTTTAAAGATGTAAAAACTGAAAGACATTTTTTCCCGGAATAAGTCTACTTTATCACACTTATATTGGCTGATTTGTGTGCCCACCTTTGACTATTTCCTTTAAAACATAGTTAGTGGTCATAACCTCATCTGCACAAAAATTTTAAATTATTCAATTTAATAAGATTTTAAAAGTGATCCAAAACAACTAACAATTGCTGTAAAAATTTCTTCACTCTCGTTTTCATTTCCATTTTCTTTTAACTTAATTTCTCTTAAATTAACTACAATTTTTTTGTTGTTTAAATGGCTGCTCTGGTAAAAGAAATATTTCTTTTTTTTGCTATAAATTATTTTTTATTTTTTAATTTAAGTTTACTTAATTAATTAAGAATATTTTTCTATGGTTATAATTCATGTTCTTTCTCTCCCGTCCTCCCACACCCTCCGATAACCAACAAACAATTCCACTGGGTTTTACATGTGTCATTGATCAAGATCTATTTCGATATTATTAATATTTGCAATAGAGTGATCGTTTAGAGTCTACATCCCCAATCCTATCCTCATAGAACCATGTGATCAAGCAATTGTTTTTCTTCTGTGTTTTTACTCCCACATTTCTTTCTCTGGATGTGGATAGTGTTCTTTCTCCTAAGTCCCTCAGAACTGTCCTGCATCATTGCATTGCTGCTAGTAGAGAAGTCCATTACATTCGATTGTGCCACAGTGTATCCATCTCTGTGTAAAAGATTCTCCTGATTCTACTCCTTTCACTCTGCATCAATTCCTGGAGGTCATCCAGTTCACATGGAATTCCTCCAGTTATTTATTTCTTTGAGCACAATAGTATTCCATCACAAGCAGATACCACAACTTGTTCAGCCATTCCCCAATCGAAGGGCATCTCCTCATTTTCCAATTTTTGCTACCACAAAGAGCATGGCTATAAATATTTTTGTACAAATATTTTTACTTATTATTTCTTTGGGGTAAAAACCCAGCAGTGGTTTGGCTGGATCAAAGGGCAGGCAGCCTTTTGGGGGTAGTTCCAAATTGCCATCTAGAATGTTTAGATCAATTCACAACTCCACCAGCAATGCATTAGTGTCCCAATTTTGCCACATCCCCTCCAACATTTATTACTTTCCTTTGCTATCCTATTAGCCAATCTGCTAGGTATGAGGTGTTACCCCAGAGTTGTTTTGATTTGCATTTCTCTGTTCAGGAGGGATTTAGAACACTTTTTCATGTGCTTATTGATAGTTTTTATTTCTTTATCTAAAATTTGCCTATTCCTGTCCCTTGCCCATTTATCAATTGGGGGATTACTTTGATTTTTTGTACAATTGATTTATCTCCTTATAAGTTTGAGTAATTAGAACTTTGTCAGAAGTTTTTGTTCTAAAGATTTTCCCCCCATTTGTTGTTTCCCTTCTAATTTTTATTGTATTGGTTTTGTTTGTACAAAAACTTTTAAATTTAATGTAATCAAAAGTATTCATTTTACATTTTGCAATATTCTCTATCTTTTGCCTGGTCTTAAAATCTTCCTTTCCCATAAATCTGACAGGTGAACTATTCTATGTTCACCTAATTTACTTATAGTTTCCTTCTTTATATTAAAGTCATTCACCCATTCTGAATTTATATTGGTATAGGTTGTGAGATACTGATCTAAACCTAATCTTTCCCATACTGTTTTCCAATTTTCCCAACATTTTTGTCAAATATCGAGTTTTTGTCCCAAAAGCTGGGATCTTTGGGTTTATAGTACACTATCTTGCTGAGGTCAGTTAACCCAAGTCTATTCCATTGACCCTACCTTCTGTCTCTTAGCCAGTACCATATAATTTTGATGACCACTGCTTTTATAGTACAGTTTAAGAACCAGTAATACTAGGCCCCCATCCTTCACATTTTTTTCATTAATTCCCTTGATATTCTTGATATTTTGTTCTTCCAGGTGAATTTTGTTATAATTTTTTCTAATTCAGTAAAAAAGTTTTTTGGTAGTTTGATAGGTACGGCACTAAATAAGTAAATTTAAAAATATATATTTCTGATTGCAGTCTTCAAACCATTCAGTTGAAAGGTGCTCCATTTCCATGACTATAGTACTTCTATTGTTGGTATTAGTTTTCAAATCACAAGAAACTGATGAAACTTTGATTTTTCATTTTGTTTTACTTACATATTTTATAATATCCCATACTGTAAATGTGGGATTCCAGCACCTCTTTCTATTTTAGAGTTCTTATGGTCCTATTAATAAGTGACTTGAATCAATTTTTGAGCTAATATAAGAGCAAACCTTTTATTTTTTACATAGTAGTTTTTCTATTGGAAATATTCTTCCTTTTGTCCATTTTGCTAAGGGCTCTTTAAAAAACACACTTGTACGTAATACAAATGCAGTGAAAATGCTACCTATAAGTGATAACAGGCACATACAAACTGATGAGTTCAGTATATTTCTAGCTCACACACTTTATATTAATTGAATTTTGGCCCACTTTAAATGCAACTTGCTATTATTTTATGATTTAGAATAAATCAACTTCTGTTTTCTACAAAGTTGCATTAATCTACCTACCTCTATATATATATGTGTGTATGTATATATATATATATATGTGTGTGTGTGTGTGTGTGTGTGTGTGTGTGTACATATACACACACACATAGATATCAATGTATAAGTATGTGAATGATAGGCAGTGTGTGAAGTAGTAAATAGCAATCCCATCTCTGGTATATACTGTCTCTATGACTCTGGGAAAATCATTAAATATTTAACTCACTTTCACAATTTTCTAACACTAGAGTCTCTAGAATAGATGCCAATCTGCATCCATAGATATAGTGTCCTCATTGGAAGTTCTCTATACCAATGAAATCACAAGACTGTTCCAAAACAAAATGGCTATATCCATACACACACATAATTATGTACATCATATTTTGTTTACGTGCCTTATTAACTACATTACTGCAAACAAATCACTTTATACCTATGAACCACAGTATAAATGTAGGTTTAGTAATATACTTCTTTAAATTTTTTGGTGAGGAAAATACTTTATAAAGTTTAAAGTGATACATAAATTGGAGTTATATTGTTATTACTACTATAATTATCACATCACTGGAAAAGTGACACTAAAAGAAAAAATAATATATAAGTAATTTTATTCAGTGTATGAAGATGTTATCTGGTATGTTTATTTGGAAAGGGAGGAAATAGAGGTAATACAAAGTGTATGGGTCAAAAAAGTCCCTAGAATGTGCTAATAATCCCAATGTAATTTATTGATTTCACATGTCTGAGTAATCCTTCCTAGTAGGTTTTTTATTTTAGTTGGGAAGACATCATATCTTATATGACTTTATTTCTCTCAATTTGAGGACATATTGATATGCAAACCAAAAATACTCAGTTGAAGGAATAACTTGAAAAATGATTGTAAGGGACCTTTTGATTTCTTTCCTTTTCCGTCTTTATTATTGATGCTATATATTGACTTCAAATTGAGCCTCCTGATCTTAGTTTCTATTTTTTTTTACTTAAGAAGGATAAAATGAATACTACCAGAGTTCTCATTTCAGAAGCTTTTAAAAGCAAAGAATTCATACCAAGAAAAGTGTTGCTTCTATTTTCATCTTCATTTCCAAATAAAATATGGCTCATCTTTGTTGTCAAAGTCTAAAAAGTTTTGATCAAGTCGAAGATTTCTCTTGTCTTTCCATATTTGAAATTCTTAACCTTCTAATAAACACTTTATCAATGGACTTGCAACCAAATATAATTCTTTAACAGAAATGCAAAGGAAAACCTTTAAAAATGGCAACCAGAAGGATATCAAAGCAATGCAACCAATAAGGTAACTGTTTTGTACTTAATTTCAGCCTCCAACCCACCATATTAATTGTTGAGATCTGTATAGTCAATTGGATCAGCCATGTAGTCAATTCAATTTGATTTTTAACATGGCTAAATTGCCAGTCTGGCTGCATTGCCTTCCACTTATTTCCATCATCTAAATACAGTCTGAGAGTTTATTCAATTTCTTTTAAACCCTCTGTCTGATATTGTTTAGGTCCTGGTCATATAAAGCCAGGCTAATTAATGTGGCTGGATTTAACTATTCCAAGAGCTAGCTTTCCCCCCCTTAATTTAACAGATAGTTCATTCATTGATATTTGCTACTTCTTGACTGAATCTGAAATACTATGCTGAGGGTGGGGGCTCTTTTCAAAACCAATCACTGGAATTTGGAAAACCCATGTCTTGATCTAATATACTCTTAGCTAGAAACTATATGAATTCTCTCCAGGATATACTCTTCCAAGTGTCATCACTCAAATAAATATGTTCAGGATAAAGTTATTAGATGCAAATATTCTTCTATAAGAGTTTGCCTTAGATATCAAAGATAATAGTATAAAGATATGAGTGCCTTTATAGAAACAACACAGTATTGTATGTTAGGCATGGAGTCAGGATACTCTGGTTCAATTCTTTTTCCAGACACTTACTGGCAGTGTGATCTCAGACAATTCACTTAATAGCTCAGAATCTCTATTTTCTCATCTATCAAATAAGAACACTTACTGTTCTTTTGTCATAGTGTTATATAGAAAGTGCTTTGCACATTTATTGCTCTATATAAATATAAATGGTTGTTATGGACAAAAGTAAGTTGCTATGCTAATATTATTTTCACTAAAGTGTATCATTATTATTTTGTTTTAGTTATTACTATAGCTTGAAAGGATAGGCTTTTAATAGTTCTTAGCACTAGGCCTACATATTTTAGCCATTTTGTCCTGGAAGTTTATTTTCCCTCTGATTTGGTAAAGTAATGGCAAGGATGGATTGCCCCAGCCATGCTTGTTTGTTAGATGATACATCTTCACCATAGTAAAATGATCTTTAACCTGTATTGTTAAAAGGAGCTTCCTCCTGGTGTTTTCATATTTTAACATTACACCCACTAGAAACAGAAGTGTAAGCAAAGTAGTCTTGCCCACATAGCAATCATTTCCTTCCTCATTTTCTCCACACAAATGTTCCTCTTTGTCTTTAACAACAATGCATTGGTACTTTCTGTGCTCTCTCTCTCTCTCTCTCTCTCTCTCTCTCTCTCTCTCTCTCTCTCTCTCTCAAAAAATAAAAACCTGGGATTTGAAAGTGCCTTTCTAGAAGCCTTGAATCCAATATTATTCTTCAGTACAGGATGCATCTATACGCTTATAGGATTGAAAATAAAATGGTTAAATTAAACCAGACTAGATATTTTCAAGGAAATAACTAACATTAAATTAAATTTGATCTTTTTAAACAACCAATTTACTGTTAGACTTCAATCCCCTCCCAAACTGGGGAGTGTGTGTATTCACATGGCAAAGAGATAATCCTGAATGGGAATAATTTTTCCACCCAGAGTCTTGGCTTAAAACTGATGAATAAACATTAACTTCTTATACTAAGGAGAACATTGCTGAAGAAGAGATATTGGATCTACATTCAGGTTGTAACTGCTAATAATTTAGACACCTATTATATTCAGTTTGTGTCCTACTTGCTGATCTTTCCCTATTAAAATATTTTGCCAAAATATTGGATTTTAAATAACCATCTATAAAACCCTACATAGAATGCATATTTAGTAAATACTGGGCTCATGTGGCAAATTGGGAAAAAAATCTCTATGTCTCAGTTTTCTTAAGTTTAAAATTTGGGGGACAGGCTTGATGATCTCTAAGGTCTCTTATAACTCTAAATCTTATGATCTTTTGGAGACACAACATTGGTAACTTTAAACGGCAATAGAGAAAGAACCCTGGATTTTGAGGAATTAGACCTGGGTTCAAATTCTAGCTCTGAAATGCATCTCTACTTGTCCCTGGGTGATTAATGTCAGTCTTAATCATCTATTGAATTATGGAATTGAACTAGCTGATAATTAAATTATTTCCCAGCTTCAAATAGTTTGAATTTATTAAATGAACAATGAAAGGTTTCCTTCCTTCCTTCCTTCCTTCCTTCCTTCCTTCCTTCCTTCCTTCCTTCCTTCCTTCCTTCCTTCCTTCTTTCCTTCCTTCCTTCATTTCTTCCTTCCTTC